>NC_069500.1:631049845-631230316 GCF_027579735.1 Bombina bombina
ACAGATCTAGTCCGACTCCTGTCCTTACTAGGCACTAGCTAGTAGTTCTAACTTCCCTCTCGTGACCAGTCTCTCTCCTCAGTTCAGTCTGACAGCTCACGACTGAGTACTGACCTGCTGTCACTTGCTTTCAATGATCACGCCCCTAATTTTGAGTGCGGGCGGCATAGATGCGGTGCTGTGGATCATGTGGGCATGGCCACCCAACCCAAACCCTGCAGTTAAAAAAAACTACCCTTCCTGCCGGCAGGGAGTTTAAAAAATGTTAGTAAGTGGTATGTGTGCTAAAAAATTACACTTGCGCTGGTCGCACAGTCTAATAACCCTCAAAACGGGACAAAATTAATATTATTAAAGAAACGACGGGACAGGGGAAGAAACATAAAATAACGGTACTGTCCCTTTCAAAACGGCACATATGGTCAGCCTAGTCATGAATACTCTGGGGGACTTTATTACAATAGTTAAAAGTACAGTATTGTGTAGTTTATTTGACTTTTTAAGACTTTAATAAACAAAATCTATTATGCTTTATAAGAATTAAGTTATCAATTATAAAATCCATTTAAATTATAATTAAACAGTCAGATATATAACATTAAGGTAATCCAAATAATTAAGTGTATTTAATGCTAACAAGAAAAATTAATGGATTTATTGCGAATTAAGCAGAAATATAAAAATATAAAATTAATGACTTAAAATGCTACTAATTGAACATGTAGGAATTAATTACATTATTTATTATAGAAATGAAGCATATAATCATGTTTTATTAGTCTCTTCATACAGCACAAATATTCTCATTAGACAAGTTAGACTGTGATTTAAACTTCAGAAAAGTAAAGGTGAGAGGTCTTGAATTGAATAATAAAGTTGAGAATAGAATGTATAAAAACCTAATACAAAAATAGATTGATTTAGTATTATAAACTCACTCTGCACAGAAAGAAAAAGATGGCAGTATATTTTTATCACAAAGTACTAGATTCCATAGTCCACATCACTATCCATCAGAAGTGCAGTGTGAAAACATTTTACCCAAGCATAAGCAATTCTGTTTTTCCTAGCCATTCCAAACCAATAGAAGCCTGACACTTAAATTAGTAAAACTGCTAATGGAAGTACATTATATCATAAAAGAAGCTGGTAAAATGTGTGAAAAATAGAATTCTTGTGGGCTTTTTAAAGTGTTTGTGTAGCAGTGTTGATAGATCTTCAGGAAAGCAAAAAAATAATAATATATAAATATATATTCCAAAAGTAAAATTCAGCCCACTGTAACAAAGTCATTCAATATTAATGATGTATGCCTTGTTTATTTATTTTTACTTACTCAGTATCAATTCATAAATTGTGTTATTAAGGGTCATACTATTATGTTTATTTTTTTTTATAAAAATAAACATCCGGGGGTGGAGTCTAGCCACGCTAGGAGATGGCAGCTAGTTAGAAGGGCTCCCGTCTCCTATGCCGACATAAAGCTTAAATGGTGGCTTAATTAATCCAATTTTACCCTTCACTGATACCCCTTAACCCTCTTCTACAGCCGGTACCTGCTGGGTACCTTTTATGGGACTGCCCGACTCTCTCTCAAAGGATCCGGTTTGAGGCCTACCGCTGCAGGTGCGGCGCATCATCAGAGACCGCGGCTCCCTTGTGATCCTGCATAAGGCCGGGTAACAAGCTGAATTAAAGACGGCCGATAGCGGAGCTGCACTTGGAACACTGCCCACTGGCCCAGGAATTAGGTGAGAACTCTCAACAAAGAGTAGCGCAGCGGGGGCAAATATAACAGCGGGCGGCCGGTCTCCCTCCCCCTAACTAAGAAGAGGCCAAATATCACCTTAGCCCTAGGCAAGGGGCATAGTGACTTACCGCAGTGTCATAAAGCGGATCAGACAGGAAGCTGGGCCGGAGAACCGCTGCTGAACATGAATGTGCTATGGATCCTGTGTTGGGAGACGCTGCAGCTAGGCCTTATCACTGCAAAACTTAAGCTCATGTGGCGCCAAATTAACTCACTTGTGGGGCCTAGGCAGAGGGTCTCACGCAGCTTAGCCGGATTGAGGTTCTGTTAAAATCAGTCTGCCCAATTGCTAACCCCCCCTGCATGCGGTTTTTACAGGGGAGCTGTGGGATACAGACACATTGTACCCGTATAATTACATAAACAGCCTGGGGAGGAGGATCAACCCCTGCCTTACATCTTTTGTGCCCTGTGCAGGAACGCCTCACCCTACCCTACCCAGCATCTTATTAAAAATTGTGAACCTACCCTAACAGAACTTAACCTGTCTAGAGACACACAGTTAACTACAAGTGCACCACAGGCTCTGGACCGAGGGACAACATTGCAGGGCCTCAGTCTAGCAGCAGCTGAGCACTCTGTTTAAAGGAACCTAGCTTAACTGAAGAATCTGAGCAGTAGTTTAAACAGTCAAATTAACACCTTATCAATTCCTGTCCATATATCTGGCAACATCTTACTCCTTCTTTTGTGGTCCCAGCAAAGAGCCCGGTGAAAAGTATAGACCCTATTCCAGGGAATATAGAACTGGTTTAATAAAGAGAGTCACCCCTCTCTACACACCATCTTGACAAGAGTAGGCGGGTTTATTTTTCTATCACAATTTTATACATCTCTCATTCTTTAAACTACAAGATTCACCCTGGGAGATCAGGGGATGCCTTGCAAGAGGCAAGTTAAAGGTGACAAAACCCCCTCTTCCAAAACTTTAAATCAGTATTTAGTACCTAAGGATCTGCACTCCTCCAACATAGAGAGATCTATGGACTCACAGACACCTTTATCAGCACAAGTCAACATGGTGGACCCTGAAGTAAGGGCTTTCCTCACCAAAAAAGACATCTCTCATCTGTCATCTAAAGACGACATAAAAGTTGTTCTACACGAAATGAGGACACTATTTGGTGACCTGAGGAAAGATTTAGGAGCCATGGAGCGAAGAGTGGCCTCCTTAGAAACAAATCAAAGTGCTTTGGTGAATGAAGTGCAGACCAATACCTCATGTGTTCAAGAACTTGACAATAGAGTCTATACACTCTCCGACAAATTGGAGGATTTGGAAAACAGGACGCGCCACAACAACCTCAGAATAAGGGGAGTTAGTGAAACCATCTTCCCCCCGGCAATTGAGGGCTACCTCCAGGCCCTCTTTAGAGTCATTAAAGAAAACCCCTCAGCCAAAGACATCCAAATAGAAAGAGCTCACAGGGCCCTGAGACCCAAACCTCCCCCTAAAGCCCCGCCGTGGGATATAATAGTCAGGTTTCTCAAATATAAGGACAAGGAGGACCTCCTCCGTTGTGCAAGAAAAAAACATCCAATCATGCACGCTGGAGAGGAGATTCAGCTGTTCACTGATCTCTCCCCTACTACTCTTCAGAAAAGGAGGGAGCTAGCTCATGTTACCAACAATCTGAAACTGCACAAAGTACAATATAGATGGGGCTTCCCAGTTTCATTGATAGCTTCAGCTAATAACTAGTGATGTCGCAAACCTAAAATTTTGCGTTCGCGAACGGCGAACGCAAACTTCCGCAAAAGTTCGCAAACCGCCATAGACTTCAATAGGCAGGCGAATTTTAAAACCCACAGGGACTCTTTCTGGCCACAAAAGTGATGGAAAAGTTGTTTCAATGGGACTAACACCTGGACTGTGGTATGCCGGAGGGGGATCCATGGCAAACTCCCATGGAAAATTACATAGTTGATGCAGAGTCTGGTTTTAATCCATAAATTGCATAAATCACCTAACATTCCTAAATTGTTTGGAATAACGTGCTTTAAAACATCAGGTATGATGTTGTATCGTTCAGGTAGTGTAAGGTTTTTTTTTTTTTAAATGTACACTACTGTTTTAGCAGATATGACTTGCACTGGTGTGACACTGTGCCCTGGCAGGACCTGGAACGGACACGTGTGAGGGAAACTGACTGCTATTATTACACAGTAACAAAAAGGTTTTTTTTTTTTTTAAATGTATGTACACTACTGTTTTAGTAGATATGGCTTGCACTGGTGTGACACTGTGCCCTGGCAGGACCTGGAGCGCACACGTGTGAGGGAAACTGACTGCTATTATTTTGAAATAAAAAAGTTTTTTTTTTTAAATGTATGTACACTACTGTTTTAGCAGATATGACTTGCACTGGTGTGACTCTGTGCACTGGCAGGACCTGGAACGCACACGTGTGAAGGAAACTGACTGCTATTATTTCACAGTAAAAAAAGTTGTTTTTTTTTAAATGTACACTACTGTTTTAGCAGATATGACTTGCACTGGTGTCACACTGTGCCCTGGCAGGACCTGAAACGCACACATGTGTAGGAAACTGACTGCTATTATTTCAAATTAAAAAAAGGTTGTTTTTTTTATTAAAATGTACACTACTGTTTTAGCAGATATGATTTGCACTGGTGTCACACTGTGCCCTGGCAGGACCTGAAACGCACATGTGTGAAGGAAACTGACTGCTATTATTTCAAATTAAAAAAAGGTTGTTTCTTTTTTTTTTAAATGTACACTACTGTTTTAGCAGATATGACTTGCACTGGTGTCACACTGTGTCCTGGCAGGACTTCAAACGCACACGTGTGAAGGAAAATGACTGCTATTATTTCAAATTAAAAAAAGTTTTTTTTTTTTTTTAAATGTACACTACTTTTTTTAGCAGATATGACTTGCACTGGTGTCACACTGTGCCCTGGCAGGACCTCAAATGCACACGTGTGAAGGAAAATGACTGCTATTATTTCAAATTAGAAAAAGTTTTTTTTTTTTTTTTTAAATGTACACTACTGTTACACCAGATATGAGTGGTGGCACTGGGCAAGTGGGCACAGTATACACTGTGAGTCTGAGCTGGCAGGCAGGCTGCAATTAGATTACACAGGGAAAAAAAAAAAAGCAGACTGATGGTCTAGCCCTAAAAAGGGCTTTTTGGGGTGCTGTCCTTACAGCAGAGATCAGATGATTCCTTCAGGACTGTAGTGGACACTGAATACACTAGCCTAGCTATCGATTTCCCTATTAAATCAGCAGCAGCTACACTGTCCCTCCTCTCACTAAGAATGCAGGCTCTGAATGAATCTAAAACGGATGCTGTCCAGGAGGTGGGAGGGTCTGGGAGGGAGTGTCTGCTGCTGATTGGCTGGAATGTATCTTGTGACTGTGAGCTACAGGGTCAAAGTTTACTCAATGATGACGAATAGGGGGTGGATCGAACATCGCATATGTTCGCCGTCCTCTGCGAACGCGAACATGCTATGTTCGCTGCGAACTATTTGCGGCAGAACTGTTCGCGACATCACTACTAATAACAAAACAGCTATATGCAGACCGGGAACAGATCTTAATCTCTTCTACAAGGAGCTTTCACTTCCAGTGGTGGTGGAGGGCGGAGATTCCTCCTTGGCCGGGGCAGAAGCCCAAGAAGAAGCAGCACGAACAGGAGCCTCCTCCAGCCAAAAATGACTTCCCTTATGCAAACTTGTAGCCCTCCCCTCAAGAAATTTCCTTTAGAAGACATATACACTTCCAATAAGGAAAAGAGAACTCTTAGCAAAAGAAGAGAGGAGAAGAGAGGGGAACAACAGAAAGAAAAGCTGGGCAAAGCCCACATTCTCCTCACAAGTTGATGTATCCTTTTTTGGTTTAACCTACTTAAGCCCAAGCACATAGAAAGGTTGTGCTGGTCTAAATGACTATGCTTTGACTCAGGAGTGCTTTCCCGGCTTCCTGGGGATACTGACTCTGTTTTATAGCTTAATACGCTGAAAAGTTTGCTTGCTTGTATTTTTTTCTCTCTTATTTTCCACACAGGTACCTCTCTTCACGGGATATATCTACATCCTCACGAGCATTCAAAGTTATCTCTTTAATGTTGAATTGAATAAGTTATTAAGTTAAGTAACTGTACTTAATCTCTTCTCTGTGTCAGAGTTTCATAGAAATGTTTTCTTGTTGACCAGTTGTATTAACCACTGTTTATAGCTCTTACCTCCTGTTTACACTATAGAAGAGCACAAATGTTTTGCACCGTGGTGTTGCTCTCATGCTTGCGGGTCTCCTTGTCCTATAGTAATACATCTATAATCTATGCTGTTGGGTAAACATAAATCACTCCCCTCCCCTGAGGTGAGTGGTGCTGGGCATGGCATGTGGCACCTGGGGTGTGGGAGGGACATCCCGGCCAAACTAGAAAGAAACAGAGGTATTGCTCCACTTGTTATGTACTGGATATTCCATAATATTTCCCCCCTCCTTCCCTTCCCCCCCTCCCCTCCTCCCTACACCATACACCCTCTCCCAACTTCCATGCCACCATTTATTTAATACTCTTTAATATTGAACTTTCCATTTAGTCGGCCGTAGAGACACTTCCCCAGTGTAGTCACCTTTTAAACCAAAGATTTCCAACTCTTGTTGTTGCTCTTTTTCTTACTTTACCCCCCAAAAACTTGGTTCTTACCCCAGATTT
The DNA here is from genome assembly GCF_027579735.1 of Bombina bombina. Classification (NCBI taxonomy): domain Eukaryota; kingdom Metazoa; phylum Chordata; class Amphibia; order Anura; family Bombinatoridae; genus Bombina; species Bombina bombina. The sequence continues at coordinate 631,056,353 of NC_069500.1, forward strand.
GGACTCGACTTCTCAGTCCAGAACTATTTTCTTGCATCCCTACCCACCCCTCTCAGCTCCTTCTTAGGCTTAGTTCCTTTTTCTCTCCTCCCCTCTCCCCCCCCCTTTTTTTTTTTTGTTGGGTTCCAACATGCCGCAAAGTAGGTTTCAGGATCATGCACTTAGGCTGACATCGATAAACGCAAAGGGGCTCAACAACCCGGGCAAGCGTTCAATCGCTCTCAGAGAATTTAATAAATTACAAAGTCAGATCATCCTGCTACAGGAAACTCATTTCCAAAAAGGTTGCGAGCCCCACTGGTCTCCCAGACACTTCCCCATATCCCTTTTTGCCTCTGGCCCAGATAAAAGAGGAGGAGTGGGAATACTTATACATAAAACACTACCTCTAACTGTCACACACCTCGTAAAAGACTCAAATGGGCGATATATACTTCTGGTTGGTTCACTGTATGGTCAGCCTCTTACCATCCTAAACGTGTATGTGCCCAATCAGGCACAAGACAAATTTTTTAAAAACATTCTGAACATTCTTCTAAACCATGCAAAGGTAGTAATATTTCTAGCTGGTGACTTCAACCTAGGTCTCGACCCCCTGCTGGACACCTCAAAAGGATCTTCCAGTGTGCCTGGTCCAATTCTTAAAAAGGTTAGATCTGCCTTAAATAACCATGCATTACACGACACTTGGAGAATCTTGAATCCCAATGTTAGGGACTATTCCTTCTTCTGTGCCCCGCACAACTGTTACACACGCATTGACTATGTGATGACTGACTCCCATGGCCTCTCTCTCATTACACATTGCGATATAGGAAATATCACCTGGTCAGATCACGCTCCTGTCACTTGCTCAATTTTATGGCCCGAGCTACCGGTTCTTAACAAAATATGGAGACTAGATGATTCACTCCTGGATAACCCACTTATCCTCGAGGAAGTGGAAAGAGACCTTTCTGAATATTTCTCCCTTAACGCAAATACATCCTCCTCTCCTATCATAGAGTGGGAGGCCCATAAATCTGTGATTCGAGGAATCTTCATTAAACACAGTGCTAGAATTGCTAAACAGGCTAGAACGTATCACACAGGCCTCCTAAATAGGATTAATACTCTGGAAAAATCACATAAACAGGACCACTCTAATGACACCTGTAGGCAGGAACTCATGACTGCAAGATCCGAATTAAAACAACATCTTATGAAATCACATCAACGTACTGCCCTGCACCTTAAACAATACTACTATGAAGGGGGTAATAAGCCGGGCAAAATCTTGGCTAGAACTTTGCATAGGAAACAACTATCTACAGTTATACACTCCTTACAGACTAAAGAGGGCTCAATGACACATAGCAGTAAACTTATAGCTTCCACTTTCAGAGATTACTATAAGACACTTTATAATATCAATACCTCTAACCCCCTCCCAGAGCCACAGACTGCTGACGTGAATCTCGCAGAACACATGACAGACTTCTTCAGAGACCTTAATCTACCCACTTTAGATGAATCCGAACAGTCTGACCTTGCTGCTGCCATCACATTAGAAGAACTACTCCAAGCCATCAAAGACTCTCCATCTGGTAAAAGTCCAGGGCCAGGTGGCCTTACTTCTAGATATTATAAATCCTTTAGCACCCTGTTATCCCCTCACCTACTCCAGCTCTTTAACAATTTAAGAAACAACCCCACTTTGTCTAGGTCACTTCTTGAAGCCCACATTACTGTTATCCCAAAAACAGGGAAATCGGCAACACGTCCGGAGAACTTCAGGCACATATCACTTATAAATACAGACATGAAACTACTTGCCAAAGTTCTTGCCAACAGACTCCCGAAATTGATAGCCAACGATCAAGTGGGTTTTGTCCCGGGGAGGGAGGCCAGGGATAACACTATCAAAATACTGCAATTGATAAATCATGCTAAATCCACAAACACACCCTTGGTCCTCTTCGCGACAGACGCAGAGAAGGCCTTTGATAGGGTCCGATGGTCCTTTTTGCAAAGAGCCATGTTGGAAATGAACCTCCCAGAGCCTTTTATATTATGATGGTTATGGCCTTATACTCCCACCCAAACGCCAGAATCAGAGTCAATGGGACCCTCTCTGAATCGTTTAATATAACAAATGGTACAAGGCAGGGCTGCCCTCTATCCCCCTTGCTTTTTGCCATATCCATGGAAGTACTAGCTCAAAAGGTCAGAAACAATCCAGCAATTATGGGGATAGTGGTGGGAGAGGTTGAACATAAGCAGGTCCTCTTTGCAGATGACCACTATTCTCTCTGACCGAAATTGAAACATCTATCCCCACTCTAATCAAAGTGATGCACAACTATAGCAAAATCTCTAATTTTCAGCTAAATTTTTCTAAATCAGAATTCCTTAATATAAATGCTAACCTGAATCACATCAACCAATTAAGCAACACATATAACATCCCTATAACTCAGAATAAGTTGAAATATTTGGGGATATACCTCACCCTCTCTACACCTGACCTAACTATAACAATATAAAACACAAAATAATTTGAGATCTGTCCTCTTGGAAAAGTAAAAAACTTTCATGGTTGGGCAGGATTGGAGTGCTCAAAATGAATATCTTACCACGAGTCCTATACCTGTTCCAAACCCTCCCCATTCCACTCCCAGAGGGGTATATTACACAGTTGCAAAAAACCTTTGAACAATACATATGGGATGGAGCTAGGCCAAGAATTCCTAGGAAAACCATGTATCTTTCAAGAGACGAGGGGGGCCTGGGGGTCCCCTGCTTAGAGAGATATAAACAAGCAGTCACACTACAACATGTTGTAGAATGGGCTCACAACTCCAACGATAAAGTGTGGATACATATAGATAGGCACATTTTTAAGTTAAACAATATGGCAACCTTGGCATGGACCAACCAACACAAAAGACCCAAACTAATTGATAAATATCACGTTACAGCAGGTATACTACTAGAATGGGATAAACTCATAGCCACGAGCACACACATCTCTACCAAAAATGCCCCGCTTACCCCAATCATTGAGCAAGCAGATCTCCCGTATTGTCATTTAGGTTACACTAGAGTACAACCATATAGTCTAAAAACAGGGACGGTTCTATTTGTCACAGGGGGCGGGGGACTAAAAACACAATCAGACATGGAGGAGGCCCACGGGGGGATTTTCTCCTCGTGGCTTCACTATCACCAGCTGCTCCACTTCATTTCCCACCATAAACATAAGGAGGATCTTGGAAGAAGGCTAACGTCTTTTGAAGAGCTGTGCACTACACAGGTGACTCCTTCACACCTGATATCCAAACTCTATAAAATACTTAACACCCCTGAATCCCTGAGCCTCCCATCCTACACATACTCGTGGAAGAAAGAACTTAACTGTAATCTGGAATACAAGGCCTGGCTTCAGGCATTCAGACTAACTAAAAGATCCTCTGTCTTGGCTACGATACAGGAAATACATATTAAACTCCTATGCAGATGGTATTTAACCCCATCTTGCTTGCATAGAATATACCCCATGTTTAATAACACTTGTTGGAGGGGTTGTGGTGAGGAGGGCTCCCTACTCCATATATGGTGGGGATGCCCCCGGCTGCAGGACTTTTGGTACGACACACTGACAGAAATATCAGAGATACTAGGTGCACAAATCAATCACAGCCCAACCACTTTACTCCTCCTTTCGCTTCCCAAATTGTCACAGATGGGTAAACACCCTTTATTGCTAATTATGCTTACGGCAGCTAAAAAACTTATCCCGAAGTTCTGGAAAACCCAAATTGTCAATACTGTTATAGAATGGAGGGCAGCTGTCGCTGACCTCATCTCTCTTGAGAGATACCACTATCTCAAAATACACAACTTGGAAGTGCACGAGATGATGCTAGCACTATGGAACAAACAGATATAGTGTTTGAACTGTATCTGTTCTCAACAACTGGTACTGTTTTTTTTTTGTTTTTTGTTTTTCTCCTTCTTCCCTCCCACCCGTCTGAGTCTGTCGCTTTCTTCCCCCTTCCGTTTTCTCTCCTTTTTTGAGTCTATCGCTTGATCTACTGAGATATGCAATCTTTCGTCCTAATTATCTGTATATACCTTTATACTTGCTTGTATCAATATCTGTTTAATCTTAAATGTAAACATTTGTTGAGTATAATGAGAAAGTCTGTAAACACTTACCATCCTGACCTCAGAATTTTGCTTTCTCCTTTAAATATGCTACCTGAAGGAATGGACAATCTTGGTCAGCAGGCCTATTATATGGCAGGAAAAAACCCTAAAAGACTGTTTGGATTTATATATAGCCATCTGGTTTGCTCAATGTATCATTGTTTTTGTTATTGTACCTTTGTTGTCATTCTGATTAACTCAATAATAATTTAAAAAAAAAAAAAAAAAAAACACCCATCCAAACATGACTGTACAATAAGGAAACAGTTAACATTTTTATAAATGCCAAAAAGTCAACAAGGGTTTGGAAGAGATCAAGGCTACTGAATAAAATTCATGGGAAAAGCTTCTTAAAATGATGGTCCCTTGTATTCCTATTGGCTGATTTGATTTTTGAAATTCAAATCAGCCAATAGGATGAGAGCTACTGAAATTATTTTGGCTATTCAAATCTGATTTGAACAGCCAATAGGATTTTAGAAGCTCTCATCCTATTGGCTGATTTGAATTTCAAAAATCAAATCAGCCAATAGAAATGCAAGGGATGCCATTTTGAAAAGGCTCCCTTGCATTGAAGATTCAGTGTACGGCGGTGACTGTATGAAGAGTCTTGAAGGATGGACCCACTCCACGCTGCTGGGAGGAAGATAGAAGACACCGCCAGGATGAAGATAGAAGATGCTGCCTGGATGAAGATAGAAGACGCCGTCTGGATGAAGACTTCTCGCCACCTGGATGTCCGGACTTCAAAAACTGTAATTAGATCATTGGGGATTAGTGTTAGGTTTTTTTAAAATTTTTTGGGTGTTTTTTTTTTTAAGATTAGGGTTTGGGATTTCTTAAAAGAGCTAAATGCCCTTTTCAGGACAATGCAAAAGAGCTAAATGCCCTTTTAAGGGCAATGCCCATACAAATGCTCTAGTATTTTTTAGAGTTTTTTATTTTGGGTGGTTAGTTGGGTGGTGAGTTTTACTGTTGGGGGGTCTTTGTATTTTTTTACAGGGAAAAGAGCTGATATTGTAATTTTTATTTAAATTTAGGGGGTTGTTAGGTTTAGGGGTTAATATTTTAATTTAGTTTTTTGCGATGTGGGGGGCTGGCGGTTTTGGGGTTAATAGGTTTATTTATTTGCGGTAATGTGGGAGGCCAGGGATTTAGGGGTTAATACGTTTATTTAGTGGTGGCAATGTGGGAGGCCAGAGGTTTAGGGGTTAATAACTTTATTTAGTGACGGCAATGTCGGGGAACGGCAAAATAGTAATTAATAGCTTTATTATAGTGTAGGCAATGTTGGGGTGCGGGGAATAGGGGTTAATCACTTTATTATAGTGGTGAAGATGTAGGGAGCGGCAGATTAGGGGTTAAAAAGTTTAAATTAGTGTTTGCGATGCGGGAGGGCGGCGGAATAGGGGTTAATAGGTAGTTTATGGGTGTAAGCGTACTTTGTAACATTTTAGTTATGAGTTTTGTGTAACAGTGTTGTTGTGCAAAACTCATAACTACTGCTCTCAGATAGCGGAATGGATCGTGTCAGTATAGGCTGTATCGCAAGCATTTTTTATTTTTTATGCTCTGTAATGTGAACTTTTTTTCTTTAGATGTTGTGTTTTGTATATAGCAGTGTATTTATAAATGAGGGTTGTTTTTGAAGTGCTATTGAATTTTGTATGGCTTTTGAATAAAATGTCTCTCAAGATATCAGTGTGTGGGCTGGACAGGAGTGTTTATTAAGTGTATTTGGACTACTTACAATACAATCCTCATTGTATTCTTTAAGCAGTTTTTTTTTTAATCAAATTTATGTTGAGAAAGCTGTCTTCAAATAATAATAATAATAATAATAATAATAATAATAATAATAATAATACAAAATACTAAACTGTTAGAATAATTTATGTATATGAAGTAAAAATATTATTACAAGCTAAACTACAGTAAAATAACAATTTGATGCACATTCTCTAAAATGTTGTAGCACTAGCATCATATATAATACCCATTTTAACCTCCCAGCACTCTGTGTGAAGCTTTCTCTTCACTTTCTATGGGTAGTAGCTCACAGCTTGCAGGGACTTCCAGATTAACAAGTATAAAGGATTTATGCAGGAAAAAACCTAGAAGACTGCAGTTAAAATCAAACACAGACAGAAAATGGCTATAGGCATAAGACAAATACCTATATAAACTATTACAAATAAGGTCTTAGGAATCATGATATCACACTAGAAATTGCACAGGGGAAATTCCAAAAACAAGAACAGATTCATGTAAAAGAAGGTGGGGGCTTATAAATCTTACGGCAAAAATACAGGCAACACCCAACTCAAATTAGCAAACTGGGAAGAAATATACAATTTGAACAGCTGTTTCAATAGCATCCAGTATCTCTTTAGGAATTATTTATAAAAATGATGCAAACATCTTTATACATCTACTACAAAAAAACAGCAGCAAAGTTCCAATTGAGGCTCAATTTTAACATCTTACACCTAAATTGAAGCAAAATATAAATAATTGTACTTTTTTTTCCCAGCATTGATAATGATCACCTAATATGTTTAAATACAGTATTTTCATTTTACCAAAAGCATTATGGGGTCGATCCGATATAAAGCGTCGCCCGCAAAAGCCGGCGACGCCAATATTTGCGCGGATTTGGTATCACATATACGGCGTAACCTAGAAGTTACGCGCGTATATTTCTGCCGTCGCCCGCAGTTTTTTGGGCCATAGGCAGGTATACCAAACCCGCGCAGTTTGGTATCCAATATGCAGCGTAAGGACTTACGTGGCGAAAATGGAGAAAACTTACTCAATTTTCACCTCGCCACAAAAAGCAGCCGTAAGAAGCCTTACGCTGACTATTGGAGCCCCGTAACTCCCTAAACTAACTAGAAAATAAACCTAACACCTAACGCATGCGCAATGTCTATCTCCCTGTCAACCGCGATCTGCTAAAATAAACCTAACACCTAACGCATGCGCAATGTCTATCTACCTGTCAACCGCGATCCCCCCCCCCCCCCGAAATCCCTAATAAAGTTATTTCCCCCTAAACCGCCGCTCCCGGACCCCGCCGCCATCTACATAAACTAACCCCCTACTGTGAGCCTCTAAAACCGCCGCCATCTACCTTATCTATCCCCTAATCTGACCCCTTACACCGCCGCCACCTATATAAAAATGATTAACCCCTAATGTAAGCCCCTTACACCGCCGCCATCTCTATTAAAATGATTAACCCCTAATTTAATCTACCTACCCCGCCGCCAGCTATATTATCTATATTAACCCTAAGTATATTATAGTTAATATAGGTATTACATTATATATATTAACTATATTAACCCTAATTATATTAGGGTTAATATAGTTAATATAGTTACTATAGTATTTATATTAACTATATTAACTCTATCTAACCCTAACTAAATTTATATTAAATTAATCTAATTCATTTATAAACTAAAATGTTCCTATTTAAATCTAAATACTTACCTATAAAATAAACCCTAAGATAGCTACAATATAATTAATAATTACATTGTAGCTATGTTAGGGTTAATATTTATTTTACAGGTAAATTGTTCATTATTTTAACTAGGTATAATAGATATTAAATAGTTATTAACTATTTAATATCTACCTAGTTAAAATAATTACCCAATTACCTGTAAAATAAATCCTAACCTAAGTTACAAATACACCTACACTATCAATAAATTTAATAAACTACTAACATCTATCTAAAAATACAATTAAATTAACTAAACTAAATTACAAAAAAAAACAAACACTGAATTACAAAAAATAAAAAAAGATTACAAGATATTTAAGCTAATTACACCTATTCTAAGCCCCCTAATAAAATAATAAACCCCCAAAATAAAAAAAATTCCCTGCCCTATTCTAAATTCAACAAATTTCAAAGCTCTTTACCTTACCAGCCCTTAAAAGGGCCTTTTGTGGGGCATGCCCCAAAGAATTCAGCTCTTTTGCATACAAGAAATACAATACCCCCCCCCCATTACAACCCACCACCCACATACCCCTATTCTAAACCCACCCAAACCCCCCTTAAAAAAGCCTAACACTACCCCCCTGAAGATCTCCCTACCTTGTCTTCACCACACCGGGCCGAACTCCTGATCCGATCCGGGCGATGTCTTCCTCCAAGCGGCAAAGAAGAATTCTTCCTCCGGCGACGTCTTCCTCCAAGCGGCAGCAAAGTCTTCATTCTTCCGGCGGCATCTTCAATCTTCTTTCTTCGCTCCGCCGCCGCGGAGCATCCATCCCGGCCGACTGCTGAACTTGGAATGATGTACCTTTAAATGACGTCATCCAAGATGGCGTCCGCCGAATTCCGATTGGCTGATAGGATTCTATCAGCCAATCGGAATTAAGTTAAAAAAATCTGATTGGCTGATTGAATCAGCCAATCAGATTCAAGTTCAATCCGATTGGCTGATCCAATCAGCCAATCAGATTGAGCTCGCATTCTATTGGCTGTTCCGATCAGCCAATAGAATGCGAGCTCAATCTGATTGGCTGATTGGATCAGCCAATCGGATTGAACTTGAATCTGATTGGCTGATTCAATCAGCCAATCAGATTTTTTTAACTTAATTCCGATTGGCTGATAGAATCCTATCAGCCAATCGGAATTCGGCGGACGCCATCTTGGATGACGTCATTTAAAGGTACATCATTCCAAGTTCAGCAGTCGGCCGGGATGGATGCTCCGCGGCGGCGGAGCGAAGAAAGAAGATTGAAGATGCCGCCGGAAGAATGAAGACTTTGCTGCCGCTTGGAGGAAGACGTCGCCGGAGGAAGAATTCTTCTTTGCCGCTTGGAGGAAGACATCGCCCGGATCGGATCAGGAGTTCGGCCCGGTGTGGTGAAGACAAGGTAGGGAGATCTTCAGGGGGGTAGTGTTAGGCTTTTTTAAGGGGGGTTTGGGTGGGTTTAGAATAGGGGTATGTGGGTGGTGGGTTGTAATGGGGGGGGGGGGGTATTGTATTTCTTGTATGCAAAAGAGCTGAATTCTTTGGGGCATGCCCCACAAAAGGCCCTTTTAAGGGCTGGTAAGGTAAAGAGCTTTGAAATTTGTTGAATTTAGAATAGGGCAGGGAATTTTTTTTATTTTGGGGGTTTATTATTTTATTAGGGGGCTTAGAATAGGTGTAATTAGCTTAAATATCTTGTAATCTTTTTTTATTTTTTGTAATTTAGTGTTTTTTTTTTTTTGTAATTTAGTTTAGTTAATTTAATTGTATTTTTAGATAGATGTTAGTAGTTTATTAAATTTATTGATAGTGTAGGTGTATTTGTAACTTAGGTTAGGATTTATTTTACAGGTAATTGGGTAATTATTTTAACTAGGTAGATATTAAATAGTTAATAACTATTTAATATCTATTATACCTAGTTAAAATAATTAACAATTTACCTGTAAAATAAATGTTAACCCTAACATAGCTACAATGTAATTATTAATTATATTGTAGCTATCTTAGGGTTTATTTTATAGGTAAGTATTTAGATTTAAATAGGAACATTTTAGTTTATAAATGAATTAGATTAATTTAATATAAATTTAGTTAGGGTTAGATAGAGTTAATATAGTTAATATAAATACTATAGTAACTGTATTAACTATATTAACCCTAATATAATTAGGGTTAATATAGTTAATATATATAATGTAATACCTATATTAACTATAATATACTTAGGGTTAATATAGATAATATAGCTGGCGGCGGGGTAGGTAGATTAAATTAGGGGTTAATCATTTTAATAGAGATGGCGGCGGTGTAAGGGGCTTACATTAGGGGTTAATCATTTTAATATAGATGGCGGCGGTGTTAGGGGCTCACTTTAGGGGGTTATAGATATAATATAGCTGGCGGCGGGGTACGGGAGCGGCGGTTTAGGGGTTAATAATTTTATTAGGTTGCGGCGGGGTAAAGGAGCGGCGGTTTAGGGGTTAATAGCATTTTTATTGTTAGGCTAGTGAGGGGGGATAGCGGATAGAGGGTTAGACAGTGCGGGCTATGTTAGGGAGGCGTGTTAGACAGTGCGGGCTATGTTAGGGAGGCGTGTTAGACAGTGCGGGTGTTTTAGACTTTAGTCAGGTTTTATAGGCGCCGGCAGATTCTAACGTGGCGCAAGTCACTGGCGACGCCAGAAATTTGTACTTACGCAGATTTCTGGACATCGCTGGTTTGTCAGACTTACGGCACGTTAGCATCTGACGGCGACCTATATGGGATGGCTCGAGTTGCGAGCTGAAACTGCGGGCGACGCCGGTTCCCTCGCTTGCGCCGCAAACTGTGATCGATATTGGATCGCGCCCTATGTAATTGTGGGTACACTTCTAATTAATTAAAGGGACATTAAACTGCTGAGCACAACTTTCCAAAAATGATTACGAGTTTTGCCCTAAACAGGGTGTGAAAATAACGCCAAAAAAGCTGTATTGCCATTACGAGTTACTGAAAAGCCTCCATCTACTGTACATTATGGTGCGTTAAGCTCCATACCGCTTAAAAGCCGAGGGCTGATTTGACGTGCTTGTGCACGCTTTCCCCCATTGACATAAAAACCTATAAATATATATATATAAACATAAAAACACCCTAACATAAACCCCAAGTCTAAACACCCCTAATTCGCCACCCCGATATCGCAGACACTAATAAAAGTTATTAACCCCTAAACCGTCGCTCCCCGACATCGCCGCCACTAAATAAACCTATTAACTCCTAAACCTCTAACCTCCCACATCGCCGCCACTAAATAAACTTATTAACCCCTAAACCCCTGGTCTCCCATATCGCCGCCACTAAATAAACCTATTAACCCCTAAACCTCCGGCCTCCCACATCACAAAACACTAAGTTAAACTATTAACCCCTAAACCTAACACCCCCCTAAATTTAAAATTAAAATTATATTATAACTATATTTAAAAAAATAAAAACTTACCTGTAAAATAAAAATAAACCTAACATTAAAATTATAAATTAACCTAACCTTACTATTCTAATAAAATAAAAAAAAAAAAAAAATACCAATTAAAAATCCTAAATTACACATTTTAAAAAAAATAATCCTACGAAAAAATAAAAGAAATCTAACATTACAAAAAAAATAAACACAAAATTACAAAAAATTAAAAAACACTAAGTTTACAAAAAATAATAAAGGAAATTATAAAAAATAAACAATTACACCTAATCTAATAGCCCTAAAAAAATAAAAAAGCCCCCCAAAATAAAAACACCCCCTAACCTACAATAAACTTCTAATAACCCTTAAAAAAAATTTATGCTTACCTGATAAATTTATTTATTTCCGGATATGGTGAGTCCACGGCTTGAGTAATTACTGTTTGGAATATCACTCCTGGCCAGCAGGAGGAAGCAAAATGAGCACCACAGTTAAACTGCTAAGTATCACTCCCTTACCCACAACCCCCAGTCTTTCAACCAAAGGGAAATGGAGAAAAAGAAGTAACACAAGGTGTAGAGGTGCCTGAGATTATAGTAAAAAAACAACTGTCTTAAAATAAAGGGTGGGCCGTGGACTCACCATATCCATAAAGAAATACATTTATCAGGTAAGCATACATTTTGTTTTTTTTAATTAAGATATGGTGAGTCCACGACTTGAGTAATTACTGTTGGGAACCAATACCCAAGCTAGAGGACACGGATAAATAGGGAAGTACAAGACAGGCAGTGCTAAACAGAAGGCACCACTGCTTGAAGACCCTTTCTCCGAAAAGAAGCCTCAGCCGAGGCAAAAGTATCAAATTTGTAAAATTTGTAAAAAGTATGTAGAGAAGACCAAGTTGCAGACTTGCAAATTTGTTCCACAGAAGCTTCCTTTTTGAAAGCTCAAGAAGAGGAAACATCTCTTGTAGAATAAGCCGTAATTCTCTCAGGAGGCTGCTGTCCAAAGTGTCCAGCAGTCTCATAAGCCAAACGAATTATACTTTGTAACCAAAAAAGAAAAAGTAGTAGCAGTAGCTTACTGACGTTTACATTTCCCAGAGAAACAGACAAAGAGGGCAGAGGACTGACAAAAATCCGTATTTGTCTGTAAGTAGAATTTAAGAGCATGTACAACATCCAAATTGTGTAACATAGATTCTTTGGAAGAAGAAGGATTAGGACACAGAGAGGGAACAACACATTTCCTGATTCATATTTCTATTACAAACAACCTTAGGAAGGAAGCCTAACATAGTACAAAGAACCATCTTACCAGCATGAAAAATAAGATAAGGGAATCACACTGCAGAGCTGAGAGTTCCGAGACTCTTTGAGTAGAAGAGATAGCAACAAGAAACAAAACTTTCCAAGATAACAACTTAATGTCTATGAAATGCAATGGCTCAAAAGGAGACAGCTGTAAAACTTTAAGAACAAGGTTAAGGCTCGAAGGAGGAGCAACAGACTTAAAGACAGGCCTGATTTTGACCAAGGCCTGACAAAAAGAGTGCACATCTGGCACATCTGTCAAACGTTTATGTAGTAAAACTGATAAAGCAGAAATCTGACCCTTCAGGGTACACAAGATAAAATTCTAGAAATTCTAATTCTACTCCGAGAAGCCCTTGGATTCACACCAATAAAGATATTTACGCCATATCTTATGGTAAATCTTTCTAGTAACAGGATTGTGAGCCTGAATTATTGTCTCAATGACCGACAGAATTAAGCTTTCAATCTCCAAACAGTCAGATTCAGAGAAACGAGATTTGGATGAAGGAAGGGACCCTGAATCAGGAGTTCCTTCCTCAGAGGTAGTCTCCAAGGTGAGCGAGATGACAACTCCACTAGGTCTGCAAACCAGATCCTGTGAGACCACGCAGGGGTTATTAGAATCACTGACGCCCTCTCCTGTTTGATATGAGCAATGACTCTCAGAAGGAGAGCAAACTGAGGAAACAGGTATGCCAACCTGAAAACCCAAGGAACCACCAGAGCATCTATAAGAATGGCCTGCGGATCTCTTGACCTTGAACCATACCTTGAAAGCTTGGCGTTCAGATGAGACACCATCAGATCTAACTCCGGCACCCCCCATTTGATGACTAAGCCGGGATGAAAAGTCTGTCTGCTCAGAAAATCCGCTTCCCAGTTGTCTGCTCCTGGAATGTGGGTGGCAGATAGCAATTGTGGGTCTCTGCCCACTGAATAATCGGAATAACCTCCTTCATGGCTAAGGAACTCCGAGTTCCTACCTGGTGATCGATGTAAGCCACAGAGGTTATGTTGTTTGACTGGAACCTGATAAACTGGGATGAGGACAACTGAGGCCAACAAGTTCCAGACTGCTCCTCAGCCAAGCAGGCTGGCGTCCGTGGTCACGATCACCCAGGAAGGTCTCTGAAAGCATGTGCCCTGAGACAGATGTTCCTGAGAAATCCACCATGGGAGAGAATACCTTGACGACTGATCTAACTATATTATCTGAGATAGATCCGCATGGTCGCCATTCCATTATGTGAACATGCACAACTGGAGAGATCTCAAATGGAATTGAGCAAAAGGAATGATATCCATGAAAGCCACCATCAGACCGATTACCTCCATACATTGAGCAACTGAAGGATGAGCAGTAGCCTGAAGAGAGAGGCAAGAGGAAATTATTTTGTTTTTCCTGACCTATGTCAGAAAAATCAATAGAGAATCTATTATGGTCCCTAAGAACATTACTCTTGTAGCAGTGGAAAGTGAACTTTTTCCAGATTCACATTCCATCCATGGGAACGAAGAAAAGACAACAATATCTCTGTGTGAGATTTTACTTGTTGAAAAAATGGCACCTGAACAAATATGTCATCCAGGGTGCCACAGCAATTCCACGAGAACGGAATACTGCCAAAAGAGCCCCCAGAACCTTTGAAAAATTCTGGGAGCTGTGGCTAGACTAAATGGAAGGGCCACAAACTGGAAATTTTTGTCCAGAAAGGCAAATCTCAGGAATCTGTGATGGTCCCTGTGAATAGGAACATGAAGATACGCATCCTTTAGATCAATGGTTGTCAGAAACTGACCCTCTTGTACTAAAGGAAGAATGAAGTGTATAGTCTCCATCTTGAAGGATGGAACTTTGAGAAACTTGTTTAGACACTTCAATTCTAGAATGGGATGGAAAGTTCCCTCTTTTTTGGGAACCACAAATAGCTTGTAGTAGAACCCAAGACCCTGTTCCTGCACTGGAACTGTATATATTTCAAGAACACCTCTCTCTTTATCTGGTCTGCCAATCATTTTGAAAGAAGGAATTTGCCTCTGGGAGCAAAAGTCTTCATGCTGATTTGGAATCAGCTGTAGGTTTCTTTGATTGTTTCCCCTTGTTCCAAGACTGATTGGGTTTCCAAGAAGACTTGGATTGTTCCTGATTGGAAGAAGAATTGGAAGGCTTTCCTCTGAAGTTACGAAAGGAACAACAATTACTCTGACCTCCTTTAGGACTATTCTTCTTATCTTGAGGTAGAAAAGACCCTTTTCCCCCATAATATCAGAGATCATTTCTGCCAAACTGGGTCCAAACAAAGTTTTGCCCTTGCAAGGAATCACCAGAAGCTTGACTTTAGAGGAAACATCCACAGACCAGGATTTCAACCATAACACCCTGCGGGCTAGGACAATGAAACTAGAAGTTTTAGCTACTAGTCTAACAACCTGTAAAATGGCATCTGCATTAAAGGAATTGGACAACTTAAGAGCTTTAATCCTATCCTGAATTTCATCCAAGGAAGTCTCTACGTGAAGAGAATCAGACAAGGCATCAAACTAATAAGATGCCGCACTAGTGAAGGTGGCAATACACACCACAGGTTGCCATTGGTGACCTTGATGAACATAAATCTTTTTCAAATAAGTCTACAGCTTCTTGTCCACCGGATCCTTAAAAGAGCAGCTATCCTCAATAGGAATAGTGGTTCTCTTAGTCAGAGTGGAAATGGCCCCTTCAAGTTTGGGTACAGTATACCAAGGGTCTTTAATGGAGTCCTCAACAGGAAACATTTTCTTAAAAATGGGAGACAATGATAAAGACACCCTTGGTTTCTCCCATTCCTGTGAGATATTCTCCCTAGCATGGTGCAGGACAGGAAAAACTCTGAAGTAGAAGGTTCATCAAAGAAACTATTAAGTTTACTAGATTTCGTAGGAGTCATTTAAAGTAGCAAAATCCTTCTTTAACAATACACAAAGGTGTTCAAGCTTAAATCTGAAGGATACCACCTCAGTCTCAGAAGAAGGAATTATAAGATTTCACCCTCAGAAAGTCACAATTTATCTTCCTCATCAGACTTATGAGAAAGGGCAACTTGGGAAGCAGAACTGAGGATAGGCACCCTACTTTCTGAATTTCTAGATTTCCTCTTGTGTTTCCCCTGTAATCTGGGAATGGCAGCCAATGCTGCAGATACAGCTGAAGATACCTGGGCAGCAATTTCTGCTTTTAAATAAACCCCACTAGGAGTTATAGAGGACTGTTTGTGA
The DNA here is from genome assembly GCF_027579735.1 of Bombina bombina. Lineage (NCBI taxonomy): Eukaryota > Metazoa > Chordata > Amphibia > Anura > Bombinatoridae > Bombina > Bombina bombina. The sequence goes on from NC_069500.1 coordinate 631,072,072, forward strand.
CACCGTTGAGGCTTGGTATGTAGCAGAAGAAAGCTGAGGTATTATTTTAACAGCATTATCCTGAGAGACATTAGGCTCAAAAATTGTACCTTTATTTTTCAAGGTTTTCTTGACACATGAAGAACAAAATTGCATAGCAGCTGCAATTTGTGCATCTAAACATAAGATGCCACACTAGTCACGGTGGCAATACACACAGCAGGTTGCCATTGGAGACCTTGATGAACATAAATCTTTTTTAAATAAGCCTCCAGCTTCTTGTCCATCGGATCCTTAAAAGAGCAGCTATCCTCAATGGGAATAGTGGTTCTCTTAGCCAGAGTGGAAATAGCCCCTTCAACTTTGGGTACAGTATACCAAGGGTCTAAAATGGAGTCCTCGACAGTTAACATTTTCTTAAAAATGGGAGACGGGGAAAAAGACACCCCTGGTTTCTCCCATTCCTGTGAGATAATCTCCCTAGCACAGTCCGGAACAGGAAAAACCTCTGAAGTGTAAGGTTCATCAAATAAACTATTAAGTTTACTAGATTTCTTAGAAGTGACAACGACAGGGGTATCTGAGTCTTCTAAAGTAGCTAAAACCTCCTTTAACAATACACAAAGGCGTTCAAACTTATATCTGAAGGATACCACCTCAGTCTCAGAAGAAGGAATTATACTGTCCGAATCTGAGCTTTCACCCTCAGAAAGTCCCGATGTTTCTTCCTCATCACACTTATGAGAAAGGGCAACTTGGGAAGCAGAACTGAGGAGGGGCACCTTACTTTCTGAATTTCTAGATTTCCTCTTACATATTCCCTGTAATCTGGGAATGGCAGCTAATGCTGCAGATACCGTTCAAGATACCTGGGCAGCAATTTCTGTTTTGAAATAAACTCCACTAGTTATAGAGGAACCACAGGGCACTGCATGTGACACTTTTGAGGCTTGGGACGTAGCAGAAGAAAGCTGAGGTATTATTTTAACAGCATCATCCTGAGAGACATTAGGCTCAAAAAATGTATCTTTATTTTGCAAGGTTTTCTTGACACATGAAGAACAAAATTGCATAGGAGCTGCAATTTGTGCATCTAAACATAATAAACATGAATTCATGAGAGCAGGCTCTTGCTCAATATCATACATGTTGTGAAACAGTAAATATACTTGTACACATAAGTTTCAAAGATTTTAATATTCAATTAAAATAAGCTAAGGAAAAAATACACTTTAAATTTTATCCCAAATTAGGATCAATCCCCAGCTAAAATTATGTGAGAAAAGTTAAGAAAAAAACATTTAATAAACATCAAATAAACTTCTAAAATACCCCTCAGGCAACCCCACACTTCAAAAGTTATGAAGTAAAGTCGGTCATGTGACCGCAACTTCCGAGCTCAAATTTCTGCTGCGACACAGAGAAGCACTAAAAATAGCTAGTTTAAACTTGAATTTTTTTATCAAGTAAATATGTGTCAGAAAATAAAGCCAAAGAAAAACATTTTACCCTTTCTTTTTACAAGAGTTTAAATGTTAGTCTCACACATGCTACAGTACCTGCTTCATGCCCCAGTGTAACCCATACAACAGGATTATCTATGTCCCAATAAAAAAGCAGTGTCTTTTAATTTGTAAAGTGCACGGTCTCCCCAACTGGAAGAAAAAGCTCTTACCTGCTCTGCTGTCCGGCATGTAGACAGTTACAAGGTATGAGAAGACACAGTTCTTCACAGAGAACTTTGAAAAGGAAAGAACAGAGTAGCCAACTCTGGCTTTCTAAACGAGGGCAGCAATTGTTGGGAAAATGCAGTAAGTACCTCTTTACAAGTTCCTAACTGCTTTAAAGACACCACTACTTGACTGCAAGGAATGACGTGGAATATGACTATACCCCAAAACTTGCTTGTAGATTAAATCAAATTTTTTATTCAGACACCTAAACTTTACCTCCTGCATGCATCAAAGGCAAAGAGAATGACTGGGGGTTGTGGGTAAAGGAGTGATACTTAGCAGTTTAACTGTGGTGCTCTTTGCCTCCTCCTGCTGGCCAGGAGTGATATTCCCAACAGTAATTACTCAAGCCGTGGACTCACCATATCTTAGGGAAAAAAAGGTTGTTTTGTACGGCATTTCCCGTAAGTTAAACAGTTCTTTTACCTGTAAATAAATAGAAAGTCCCCCCAACAGTAAAACCCACCACCCAACCAACCCCCCAAAATAAAAAACCTAACTCTCAAAAAAACCTAAGCTACCCATATGGGCATTGCCCTTAAAAGGACATTCAGCTCTTTTGCACTGCTCTTAAAAAAGGCATTCAGCTCTTTTAAAATGTGTCCAAAGCCCTAATCTAACCCCAGAATATCTACTTAAGGTTCCTAAAGTCTGGACATTCCTCTCCATCCAGGCGGCGATAAGTCTTTATGCAGTCGGCGATATCTTCATCCAACCCAGGAGTGTCTTCTATCTTCATCCTGGCAGCCGGAGCAGAGCTATTTTGGAAGTCGATGCCATTCTGTGCAGAGCATCCTCTTCATATGGTCAAAGCCGTACACTTAAGCTTCAATGCAAGGTACCCGTTTCAAAATGACGTACCTTGCATTCCTTTTGGCTGATTTGATTCTTCAAATTCAAAGCAGCCAATATTATGAGAGCTTCTGAAATCCTAATGTCTGATTAAAACATCCAATAGGATGAGAGCTACTGAAATCCTATAGACTCCACGCAGGATGGCATCGGCTTCCAGGATAGCTCAGCTCTGCGCCACCGGTATGGATGAAGATAGAAGATGCCCCCGGGATGGATGAAGTTATCGCCACCTGGATGAAGACTTCTCGCCTCCTGGATACCGCCTGGATAAAGACATCTTGCCGCCTGGATGGAGATGGATGTCCATCCAGTGAGTGGATATTCTGGGGTTAGTAATAGTTTTTTGGTTTTTTTTGGGATGTTTTTTTTTCAGATTAGGGCTTTGGGCAAATTGTAAAAGAGCTAAGTGCCCTTTTAAGGGCAGTGCAAAAGAGCTGAATATCCTTTTAACCCCTTAACGACCAAGGACGTATGCCATACGTCCTCAAAAAAATACAGTTAATGACTGAGGACGTATGACATACGTCCTTGGTCTGGAAAGCAGCTGGAAGCGATCCTGATTGCTTCCTGTTGCTTTCCAGTTATTGCAGTGATGCCTCGATATCGAGTCATCCTGCAATAACCCCCCTTGGCTATCCAATGCAGAGAGAGACACTCTGTGGCCCTCTCTGCACCGGACATCGATGGCCGGTATCATTGGTGGGTGGGAGCTTACGTGGGAGGCGGGTGGGCGGTCATCGATGGGCCATATGATGTTGTGGGTGGCGGGATCATGGGCGGGATCGCGGGGGGGGCACGCATGGATGCGCGCGCATGCACGGGAGGGTGGGGGCGGGCGCGTGCACAGGGTGGATGCAGGTGGGAACGGCTACACTACAGAAAACAGTTACAAATAAACGTTGGGTAAAATATTTTTTATTAAAAATTGAAGTGATCTGGGAGATGGAGGGGGGTTGTTCTGTGGGGGGGAAGCTACACTACAGATAAAAAAAATATAAAGATTTTTTTTTGCAGAAACAGTACCCAAGATGGCTCCCAGTAAGGTAGAGGGGGAGGGTTAGAGAGCTGTTTGGGGGGATCAGGGAGGTTGGGGGCTAAGGGGGGAATCCTACACCTCAGCATATGTAAATATACTAAAAAATATATATATTTCTTTAAAAATACCTTTTATTTTAGTACTGGCAGACATTCTGCCAGTACTTAATATGGCGGGGACAATTGTGGGGTGGGAGAGGGAAGATCACTGTTTGGGAGGGACCAGGGGGTCTGATGTGTCAGGTGGGAGGCTGATCTCTACACTAAAGCCAAAATAAACCCTGCAAGCTCCCTACAAGCTACCTGATTAACCCCTTCACTGCTAGACATAATACACGTGTGATGCGCAGCGGCATTTTGTGGCCTTCTAAATACCAAAAAGCAACGCCAAAGCCATAGATGTCTGCTATTTCTGAACAAAGGGGATCCAGGAGAAGCATTTACAACCATTTGTGCCATAATTGCACAAGCTGTTTGTAAATAATTTCAGTGAGAAAACTAAAGTATGTAAAAAATTGAACGATTTTTTTTATTTGATCACATTTGGCGGGGAAATGGTGGCATGAAATATACCAAAATGGGCCTAGATCAATACTTTGGGTTGTCTACTACACTACACTAAAGCTAAACGTAACCCTACAAGCTCCCTACAAGCTCCCTAATTAACCCCTTCACTGCTGGGCATAATACACGTGTTGTGCACAGTGGCATATTGTGGCCTTCTAATTACCAAAAAGCAATGCCAAAGCCATATATGTCTGCTATTTATGAACAAAGGGGATCCCAGAGAAGTTTTTACAACCATTTGTGCCATAATTGCACAAGTTGTTTGTAAATAAGTGAGAAACCTAAAGTTTGTGAAAAAAATTGTGAAAAAGTGAACAATTTTTTTTATTTGATCTCATTTGGAGGTGAAATGGTGGCATGAAATATACCAAAATGGGCCTAGATCAATACTTTGGGATGTCTTCTAAAAAAATACATACATGTCAATGGATATTCAGGGATTCCTGAAAGATATCAGTGTCCCAATGTAACTAGTGCTAATTTTGAAAAAAAGTGGTTTGGAAATAGCAAAGTGCTACTTGTATTTATGGCCCTATAACTTGCAAAAAAAGCAAAGAACGTGTAAACATTGGGTATTTCTAAACTCAGGACAAAATTTAGAAACTATTTAGCATGAGTCTTTTTTGGTGGTTGTAGATGTTTAACAGATTTTGGGGGTCAAAGTTAGAAAAAGTGTGTTTTTTTTCAATTTCTTTCCTCATATTTTATAATTTTTTTATAGTAAATTATAAGATATTATGAAAATAAAGATATCTTGAGAAAGTCCATTTAATGGCGAGAAAAACGGTATATAATATGTGTGGGTACAGTAAATGATTAAGAGGAAAGTTGCAGTTAAACACAAGCACCGCTAAAATGTAAAAATAGCCTTGGTCCCAAATGGACAGAAAATGGAAAAGTGCTGTGGTCATTAAAGGGTTAAGGGCAATCTCCAAACAAATGCATTTTTAGGGGCAATGGCGTAGTGATGTCGCGAATAGTTTGCCGGCGAATAGTTCCCGGTGAACATAACATGTTTGCGTGTGCCGCGGCGGGCGAACATATGCGATGTTCGATCCGCCCCCTATTCGTCATCATTGAGTAATACTTTGACCCTGTACCTCACAGTCAGAAGACACATTTCAGCCAATCAGCAGCAGACACTCCCTCCCAGACCCTCCTACCTCCTGGACAGCATCCATTTTAGATTCATTTGGAAGCTGCATTCTTAGTGAAAGGAGGGACAGTGTAGCTGCTGCTTATTTAATAGGGAAATTGATAACTAGGCTAGTGTATTCAGTGTCCACTACAGTCCTGAAGGACTCATCTCATCTCTGCTGTAAGGACAGCACCCCAAAAGCCCTTTTTAGGGCTAGAACATCAGTCTGCTTTTTTTTTTCCCCTGTGTAATCTAATTGCAGTTGCCTGGCTGCCAGAGTGTGTCAGGCTCACAGCGTATACTGTGCCCACTTGCCCAGTGCCACCACTCATATCTGGTGTAACAGTAGTGTAGATTTAAAAAAAAAAAAAAACTTTTTTGACTGTGTTAAATAATAGCAGTTAGTTTCCTTCACACGTGTGCGTTTCAGAGCCTGCCTGCCAGGGCACAGTGTCACCCCAGTGCAACTCATATCTGGTGTAACAGTAGAGTAGATTTAAAAAAAACAACAACATTTTTTTGACTGTGTTAAATAATAGCAGTCAGTTTCCTTCACACCTGTGCGTTTCAGTGCCTGCCTGCCAGGGCACAGTGTCACCCCAGTGCAACTCATATCTGGTGTAACAGTAGTGTAGATTTAAAAAAAAAAAAAACTTTTTTGACTGTGTTAAATAATAGCAGTCATTTTCCTTCACACGTCTGCATTTCAGGGCCTGCCTGTCAGGGCACAGTGTCACCCCAGTGCAACTCATATCTGGTGTAACAGTAGTGTAGATTTAAAAAAAACAACACTTTTTTGACTGTGTTAAATAATAGCAGTCAGTTTCCTTCACACGTGTGCATTTCAGGGCCTGCCTGTCAGGGCACAGTGTCACCCCAGTGCAACTCATATCTGGTGTAACAGTAGTGTAGATTTAAAAAAAACAACACTTTTTTGACTGTGTTAAATAATAGCAGACAGTTTCCTTCACACGTGTGCGTTTCAGGGCCTGCCTGATCAGAACAGCCAATAGAATGCGAGGTCAATCTGATTGGCTGATTGGATTAGCCAATCGGATTGAACTTCAATGTGATTGGCTGATTGAATCAGCCAATCAGATTTTTCCCACCTTAATTCCGATTGGCTGATAGAATCCTATCAGCCAATCGGAATTCAAGGGACACCATCTTGGATGACGTCACATAAAGGTACCGTCATTTAGTCATCGGATCAAGAAAGAAGAGGATGCTCCGTGTCGGATGTCTTCAGGATGCTGCCGCTCCGGATAGATGAAGATAGAAGATGCCGTCTGGATGAAGACTTCTGATGGATGGAACACCTCTTCTTGTCCCACTTGGATGAAGACTTCTGCCGGTCTGGATGTCCTCTTCTGCCCCATCAGATGAAGACTTTGGCCCGGCTGGGTGAAGACGACTCAAGTTAGGGAGATCTTCAGGGGGGTAGTGTTAGGTTTTTTAATGGGGGGTTTGGGTGGGTTAGAGTAGGTGTATGTGGGTGGTGGGTTGTAATGTTGGGGGGGTATTGTTTATTATTTTCAGGTAAAAGAGCTGATTACTTTGGGGCAAGGCCCAGCAAAAAGCCCTTTTAAGGGCTGGTAAAAGAGCTGATTACTTTTGTATTTTATAATAGGGTAGGGACTTTTATTATTTTGGGGGGCTTTTTTATTTTATTAGGGGGCTTAGATTAGGTGTAATAAGATAAAAAATTTGTAATATGTTTTTTTTTTGTAATTTAGTGTTTGGTTTTTTTGTACTTTAGTTTAGTTTATTTAATTGTATTTCATTGTAGGTACTTGTAGTTAATTTATTTAATTTATTTAATGATAGTGTAGTGTTAGGTTTAATTGTAACTTAGGTTAGGATTTATTTTACAGGTAATTTTGTAATTATTTTAACTAGGTAGCTATTAAATAGTTATTAACTATTTAATAGCTATTGTACCTAGCTAAAATAAATACAACGTTGCCTGTAAAATAAATATAAATCCTAAAATAGCTACAATGTAATTATTAATTATATTGTAGCTATATTAGGGTTTATTTTAAAGGTAAGTATTTAGTTTTAAATAGGATTAATTTATTTAATTAATTTAATGATAGTGTAGTGTTAGGTGTAATTGAAACTTAGGTTAGGATTTATTTTACAGGTAAATTTGTATTTATTTTAGCTAGGTAGTTATTAAATAGTTAATAACTATTTAATAACTATTGTACCTAGTTAAAAAAATACAAAGTTGCCTGTAAAATAAATATAAATCCTAAAATAGCTACAATGTAACTATTAGTTATATTGTAGCTATATTAGGGTTTATTTTACAGGTAAGTATTTAGTTTTAAATAGGAATAATTTATTTAATTATAGTAAATTTATTTTATTTTATTTAAATTATATTTAACTTAGGGGGGTGTTAGGGTTAGACTTAGGTTTAGGAGTTAATAACTTTATTATAGTAGTGGCGACGTTGGGGGCGGGAGATTAGGGGTTAATAATTGTAGGTAGGTGGCGGCGGTGTTAGGGAGGGCAGATTAGGGGTTAATACTATTTATTATAGTGTTTGCGAGGCGGGAGTGCAGCAGTTTAGGGGTTAATACATTTATTATTGTGGCGGCGATGTCCGGTCTGCAGATTAGGGGTTAATACTTGTAGTTAGGTTGCGTCGACATTGGGGGGTGCAGATTAGGGGTTAATGAAATGTATTATAGTGTTTGCGAGGTGGGAGTGCGGAGGTTTAGGGGTTCATACATTTATTATAGTGGCGGCGGTGTCCGGTCGGCAGATTAGGGGTTAATACTTGTAGTTAGGTTGCAGCGACATTGGGAGGGCAGATTAGGGGTTAATAAATATAATATAGGTGTCGGTGATGTTAGGGACAGCAGATTAGGGGTTCATAGCTATAATGTAGATGGCGGCGGTGTCTGGTCGTCAGATTGGGGGTTAATACTTGTAGTTAGGTTGCGGCAATGTGGGGGGCAGATTAGGGGTTAATTAAATTTATTATAGTGTTTGCGAGGCGGGAGTATGGCGGTTTAGGGGTTAATACATTTATTATAGTGGCGACGAGGTCCGGTCGGCAGATTAGGGGTTAATACTTGTAGTTAGGTTGCGGCGACGTTTGGGGGGATTAGGGGTTAATACTTGTAGTTAGGTTGGCTGTGTTGGGAGGCTGTGGTTGCTGCTGCACGCAATGTTGATGGTGAACTGATCAAAACACTACAGAATCCATGGATGGCAGGCTTTTGAGTGTCCTTGCAAAGAAAGGTGGCTATATTGGTCACTGATTTGTTTTTGTTTTGTTTTTGAATGTCAGAAATGTATATTTGTGAATGTTGAGATGTTATATTGGTTTCACTGGTAAAATAAATAATTGAAATGGGTATATATTTGTTTTTTGTTAAGTTGCCTAATAATTATGCACAGTAATAGTCACCTGCACACACAGATATCCCCCTAAAATAGCTATAACTAAAAACAAACTAAAAACGACTTCCAAAACTATTCAGCTTTGATATTAATGAGTTTTTTGGGTTCATTGAGAACATGGTTGTTGTTCAATAATAAAATTAATCCTCAAAAATACAACTTGCCTAATAATTCTGCACTCCCTGTAGTTGCATCTCCACATTTTCATATTTAACATTCATTTACCCAAGGAATCATCTTCTATCATTGTTTTAATTATTGAGTACACATATCCAAATATTTTTAATAAATAATTAATCTGATTTACATATTTTTTTCATGTGTGTTTTTTAATACAAACATAAATTAGTTTACTGGTATCTTCACAATAAAAGTTGACCTAACTTAATTTCAATTTATGGTATTGGTACTCATAGAGCTAGTTCAAATTGATCTCCAAGACAGTTAGCCGTAGGCGCCACCTCTTACTCCTCCTTCTTATCTATTTTTATCCATTTTATCATCTCTAAAATGTAGAAAATCGTCAATTTTCAAAGTTAAATTACATGAAAAGATCAAAACAAAGGAAAATGAATCACAAGGTTGATTTAATATGCATAACAAAACATTTTATTTTAAAATGTCAGTGTCTACTGTCCATTTAACTTAAGTAGAAAACTTCCTTAATTGTTTCATTTTAAACAATTCTGTTAGCAATTAACCCTTCATAGACCAGAGGTCAGTTTTTATGTTTAATACTCAACAATATTTCACAATACTAGAATGCTTTAAAATTCCTGTTTTCTATTCCATGTACACAAATATTACAAATCAATTTTAAGTACATACTTTGCTGTTGATGAAATATTTGTATTTTTAAAAAACATTTTTTCCATATACAGTGGGGCAAAAAAGTATTTAGTCAGCCACCAATTGTGCAAGTTCTCCCACTTAAGAAGATGAGAGAGGCCTGTAATTTTAATCATAGGTATACCTCAACTATGAGAGACAAAATGTGGAAACAAATCCAGACAATCAAATTGTCTGATTTGGAAAGAATTTATTTGCATATTATGGTGGAAAATAAGTATTTGGTCAATATAAAACGTTCATCTCAATACTTTGCTATATATCCTTTGTTGGCAATGACAAAGGTCAAACGTTTTCTGTAAGTCTTCACAAGGTTGTCACACACTGTTGCTGGTATGTTGGCCCATTCCTGCATGCAGATCTCCTCTAGAGCAGTGATATTTTGGGGCTGTCGCTGGGCAACACGGACTTTCAACTCCCTCCAAAGTTTTCTATGGGGTTGAGATCTGGAGACTGGCTAGGCCACTCCAGGACCTTGAAATGCTTCTTATGAAGCCACTCCTTTGTTGCCCGGGCAGTGTGTTTGGAATCATTGTCATGCTGAAAGACCCAGCCACATTTAATCTTCAATGCCCTTGCTGATGGAAGGAGCTTTGCACTCAAAATCTCACGATACATGGCCTCATTCATTCTTTCATGTACACGGATCAGTCGTCCTGTTCCCTTTGCAGAGAAACAGCCCCAAAGCATAATGTTGCCACCCCCATGCTTCACAGTAGGTATGGTGTTCTTTGGTGGCAACTCAGCATTCTCTCTCCTCCAAACACGACAAGTTGTGTTTCTACCAAACAGTTCTACTCTGGTTTCATCTGACCATATGACATTCTCCCAATCTGTTTCTGGATCATCCAAATGCTCTCTAGCATACTTCATATGGGCCCGGACATGTACTGGCTTAAGCAGGGGGACACGTCTGGCACTGCACGACCTGAGTCCCTGGCGGCGTAGTGTGTTACTGATGGTAGCCTTTGTTACGTTGGTCCCAGCTCTCTGCAGGTCATTCACTAGGTCCCCCCGTGTGGTTCTGGGATGTTTGCTCACCGTTCTTGTGATTATTTTGACCCCACAGGGTGAGATCTTGCATGGAGCCCCAGATCGAGGGAGATTATCAGTGGTCTTGCATGTCTTACATTTTCTAATTATTGCTCCCACACTTGATTTCTTCACACCAATCTGCTAGCCTATTGCAGATTCAGTCTTCCCACCCTGGTGCAGGTCTACAATTTTGTTTCTGGTGTCCTTCGACAGCTCTTTGGTCTTCACCATAGTGGAGTTTGGAGTGTGACTGTTTGAGGTTGTGGACAGGTGTCTTTTATACTGATAACAAGTTCAAACAGGTGCCATTAATACAGGTAATGAGTGGAGGACAGAGGAGCCTCTTGAAGAAGAAGATACAGGTCTGTGAGAGCCAGAAATCTTGCTTGTTTGTAAGTGACCAAATACTTATTTTCCACCATAATATGCAAATAAATTCTTTCCAAATCAGACAATGTGATTGTCTGGATTTGTTTCCACATTTTGTCTCTCATAGTTGAGGTATACCTATGATGAAAATTACAGGCCTCTCTCATCTTCTTAAGTGGGAGAACTTGCACAATTGGTGGCTGGCTAAATACTTTTTTTGCCCACTGTATATGTGTGTGTGTATATATATATATATATATATATATATATATATATATATATATACATACATACATAAGAACAAATAAACAATATATAAACTTGCTTAAATCACAATATAAGGAATAATAAATCACAAAAAGAAATGTGATGGTGCACAAAAAAGGCTAAAAGACCCAGGTTATCACAGTGGTAATGCTCAGCAGGTGAACCTCAGGGAATAAAGAAACACATATAGTGAAGTTCTGTGGTTATGTGAAATTTACAGCAGGTCCTAGAAAGGTACTCACATTGTCTAAAGCTTCAAAATCAAGCTCTAGATATACAGGCACAGGAAGCTCCTAATAGAAGGCAAGGCAAAGAAGGATATTCCAGCTCCAAAGGATGAATCAGAAGTGGTTAAAAAAGAATAACCAATGTATTAAAAACAAGTCACAAGGCATATATAATGAGACTGTCCCAATCATAGACTACTACAAGCAAAAGACTGTGTGTATCACAATGTCTAATGATTGCTCTGTTAGTATGGTAAGGAACTAGTATGGTAAGGAACAAGGCTTTCACCAATCACAGCTTCGCTTTTTCAAGGATCTTTTTCAAGGATATTTTTCAAGGAGTCCATCACCAGTTGCGCACGCATCCTCAAAGGAATGTTGACTGCACAAGGCAGCCAAAAGAATGTTGGCTGAGCGTGCAGCCAAAAGAATCTTCCTGGATGCAGAGAAGCTTCATCCCGGTGGTTTCTGAAAATGGCAGGGTTGTGAAATCCACCTGGATGCAGCATAGGCAGATGAAGCCATAAAATTAAAAAAAAGCACGCAACCGCCCGCATGAAAAAATGAAAAAACACATAACCTCCTGCAAGAAATAAAAAAAAACTAACCGCCCGCACAAAGTATAACAAAAAACTAACCTCCCGCATGAAGTATGAACAAACACCCAAACCACCAACATCACAAAATAATAAAGTAATTAACCAGTAATCCGCAAATAACATAATTAAAATAATAACCCCTAAACTGCCAACCCCCCACATCGCATTAAACCTAATAAGCCTATTAATACCTAAACCGACAAACCCCCACATTGCAATAAACCTAATTAACCTATTAGCTCCTAAACTGGCAACCCCCCACATCGCAATAAACCTAATAAACCTTTTAACCCCTAAACTGCAAAAACCCCATATCACAATAAACCTAATTAACCTATTAACTCCTAAACCGCCAACCCCCCACAATGCAAATAACTAATTTAATTACTAAGCCCTTTAACCTAACACCCCCTTAATTTACCTCAATATTAAGTTACACTTAAAATAATAAAACCTAATATTAAATTACAAAAAAATAATCTAGAATTACAAAAAATTTAAATATTAAAGAGTTAAACAGCTCTTTTACATTTAGAAAATACTAAGTCCCCCCTAACAGTAAAAAAACCCCACCCACCAAACCCCCCAAAATAAAAAACCTAACACTAAAAAAACTAAACTACCCATTGCCCCTAAAGGGGCATTTGTATGAGCATTGCCCTTAAAAGGACATTCAGCTTTTTACTGCACTTAAAAGGGCAATCAGCTCTTTTCCAGACCATTAAATCCCTAATTTTTTCTAAAGATAAGATAAGTAAGATAGGTACTCACTGTTCCTGAAGTCCGGTGGAGAAGGTCTTCTTCCAGGCTGCTCCATAATCTTCTATCTTCATTCAAAACAAAGGTGGCGTGGAGCAGAGGTGCAGAGCTGGCTTCACTGATGTGTGAATCCTCAGCGGCGGTCCTCAATGGCAGCAGTCCTCGGCGGTGGTGGTCCTCGGCGGTGTGGAGGCTCCTCTTAATGCGATCGTCCATCACACACTGGAGATTGATTGCAAGGTACCCCATATTTATTGATAATTGGTAATTTGTTTAGGTAAAAGAGCTGTTTAACTTAGGGCAATGTCCTACAAAGGCCCTTTTAAGGGCTATTGGCAGTTTAGTATTAGATTAGGGGGTGCTTTATTACTGTTAAGGATAATTGGTAATTTGTTTAGGTAAAAGAGCTGTTTAACTTAGGGCAATGTCCTACAAAGGCCCTTTTAAGGGCTATTGGCAGTTTAGTATTAGATTAGGGGGTGCTTTTATTTTTGGAGGAATTATTTATAGGTCTATTAGTTTAGATTTAATTTTTTTATTTTGGATACCTTTGTTTATTTTTTACTGTCATTTTACATTTTTTATTTTGTGCAATTTTAGCTTTGGGGTTTGTAGTTTTTTAAATAAACTGCCCTCTGGGCAGGCTTATTGCCTAGTATATATATATTTGTTTAATAAAAAAAGGCACAGAATATTTTATGTTGAGTATGCATCATTGAAATTCTCATTTGTTATATCTATTCAGTTACATTATACATACCATTTACATTATACTAACCAGTGAGAGTTAGACTGACTGACTTTGCAGTGTTAAAAATGTATTTCGACCACAAAAAGTGAATTTATTTAGATTAGAGAGAGACCAGGGAAGTTTTTTATTTTTTACTTTAATTCCAAGAACCTAATATATAAAAATAAGGATTATAGAAGCATGTGAGTTAGAAAGGCTCAGTGTAAAGTTAAAATGAATGTTAAAGGGTTATTCCAGACAAATGTCAAATGCACATAGATGAATTACATCTGTAAATAGAACCATATTTGCAATATACATGTTTTGGCAAAATGCTTCTAGTAAATGTTATTATTATTAACAGGTATTTGTAGAGCGCCAACAGATTCCGCAGCGCTATAAACATAGTTGGTATACAGGATAACATTTAGAGGAATAAAATGGGTAGAGGGCCCTGCCGAGAGTTGCACTTTTGTAGTTGGCTCTTATGAAGGCGATCTAAAAACAGCTGGGCTCATAGGCTTACATTCTAAAGGGTTCAAGGGGAAAGCGATAAGAGTTAGGAAAGGTTAGTGTTGGTTGTATGCATCCCTGAACAGTAGAGTCTTTAGGGAGTGTTTGAAGCTGTTAAAACTAGGGGAGAGTCTTGTGGAGCGAGGCAGGGAGTTCCTCAGGATGGGGGCCATTCTGTTTTAGTGTTAACATTTTTGAATGTACATATGAAGCATAACTAGATATTCTCAGTGCACAAACATTTTAAATATTGCAGCTGCACAGAGCAACAGTGGGGCTTGTATCATGTCAGAAATTAACAAACTGAGCCATTACCATATTATATAAGCACCTTAGACTCTTAAAGCAAGTGTTGTGCTTAAAATGCAGTTGCCTTGAGCATATGTAAATACACTTTAGAAACAGCTATTGCTTTTACTGGAAGCATTTTTGCTAATACATGTATCGGTGGTGACTGGTGAATATTGAAAATGGTGGGATGCTAAATTCCACCCCTTGAAATTAAGCCAAGCCCCTCATATAATTCTGCCCATGCACTTCTCAAAGCTAACCCTCAGATAACAAATGCAAAGTAGTTAACTTTACAATAACTTTATGACAGAGACTAGCCTTGTTGTCTGCAGACTAAAGTCCAGATTGGCTCCTCCAAATAAGGCAAATGGTGGGTGGAGTTGAGCTATTGTAAAATAGCTAGCATTAAGAAGCTTGTTAATTTGTTGTGAAAAGTTAGGACTTGATTAATATGTTATTTTAGAACAACACAACAGACAGCTCCAAAACTGGCTATGTGGCTAGATAAATGGAACACATTGGATCATTTAACTTTATAACCCAGCATATATCTAATAATTGTCATATTTATGGAAATTTCACATATGTACATAGATGTTTTTTTTTTTATTTCTAGTTATCCACAATGGCTGTAAGATCCAACTTCCTTAGTCTTTTTTGATAGTTAAATAGCAACTGCATTGCTATTACACACGTTTTAAGTAATTCATATTATACTTATTATGTTATAGGCTTAGATGATCAAATGCACATATTTTATGCAGCTTAAGAAAATAAATACATTGCCTGATTTTCTACAAAACCACCATTTTAAAACATTAGCTTTCACATTATAATGAAAACACTTTGTGCAGCATTATAATGTAAATAGCAAACAACATTTTTTTTCAGTTTCAGTGAATATGATTATACATAAGCATTATCTCATGATCAAGAAACATTTACAAACAAAGGTTATCAGTAGTATGAAAACTAGATAACAATGATAGAGGTTAAAAGTGTTTATATATAAAGGAACAAGGCTTTCAGAAAAACTAAAAGCATTCTCATTATGAGTGGCAGACATCATGTATAGACTGTGGCGTATTTGTTGTGTGGCATATTGTCTAGACAAGACATACTTGTTTGAAAAAGATAAAGTATTCCAGTCCTGCAAAGCTTTTAGTTATACGTGTGTTTCAATAAGCTATTTTCAAATTTCTAAGGCCTAGATTTAGAGTTTGGCGGTAGCCGTGAAAACCAGCGTTAGAGGCTCCTAATGCTGGTTTTAGGCTACCGCCGGTATTTGGAGTCAGTCAGGAAAGGGTCTAACACTCACTTTTCAGCCGTGACTTTTCCATACCGCAGATCCCCTTACGTCAATTGCGTATCCTATCTTTTCAATGGGATATTTCTAACTCCGGTATTTAGAGTCGTGGCTGAAGTGAGCGTTAGAAATCTAACGACAAAACTCCAGCCGCAGAAAAAAGTCAGTAGTTAAGAGCTTTCTGGGCTAACGCCGGTTTATAAAGCTCTTAACTACTGTGCTCTAAAGTACACTAACACCCATAAACTACCTATGTACCCCTAAACCGAGGTCCCCCCACATCGCCGCCACTCGATTACATTTTTTTAACCCCTAATCTGCCGACCGCCACCTAAGTTATCCTTATGTACCCCTAATCTGCTGCCCCTAACACCGCCGACCCCTATATTATATTTATTAGCCCCTAATCTGCCCCCCTCAACGTCGCCTCCACCTGCCTACACATATTAACCCCTAATCTGCCGAGCGGATCTCACCGCTACTATAATAAAGTTATTAACCCCTAATCCGCCTCACTCCCGCCTCAATAACCCTATAATAAATAGTATTAACCCCTAATCTGCCCTCCCTAACATCGCCGACACCTAACTTCAAGTATTAACCCCTAATCTGCCGACTGGAGCTCACCGCTATTCTAATAAATTGATTAACCCCTAAAGCTAAGTCTAACCCTAACACTAACACCCCCCTAAATTAAATATAATTTAAATCTAATGAAATAAATTAACTCTTATTAAATACATTATTCCTATTTAAAGCTAAATACTTACCTGTAAAATAAACCCTAATATAGCTACAATATAAATTATAATTATATTATAGCTATTTTAGGATTTATATTTATTTTACAGGTAACTTTGTATTTATTTTAACCAGGTACAATAGCTATTAAATAGTTAAGAACTATTTAATAGCTAAAATAGTTAAAATAATTACAAAATTACCTGCAAAATAAATCCTAACCTAAGTTACAATTAAACCTAACACTAGACTATCAATAAATTAATTAAATAAAATACCTACAATTATCTACAATTAAACCTAACACTACACTATCAATAAATTAATTAAATACAATTCCTACAAATAAATACAATTAAATAAACTAACTAAAGTACAAAAAATAAAAAAGAACTAAGTTACAAAAAATAAAAAAATATTTACAAACATTAGAAAAATATTACAACAATTTTAAACTAATTACACCTACTCTAAGCCCCCTAATAAAATAACAAATTCTAAATTACAAAAGTTCAAAGCTCTTTTACCTTACCAGCCTTGAACAGGGCCCTTTGCGGGGCATGCCCCAAGAAATTCAGCTCTTTTGCCTGTAAAAAAACACATACAATACCCCCCCCAACATTACAACCCACCACCCACATACCCCTAATCTAACCCAAACCCCCCTTAAATAAACCTAACACTAAGCCCCTGAAGATCTTCCTACCTTATCTTCACCTCGCCGGGTATCACACCGATCGGTCCTGGCTCCAAAATCTTAATCCAACCCAAGCGGGGGCTAGACATCCATCATCCGATGGCTGAAGAAGTCCAGAAGAGGGTCCAAAGTCTTCATCCTATCCGGGAAGAAGAGTAGATCCGGACTGGCAACCATCTTCTTACAAGCGGCATCTTCTATCTTCATCCGATGAGGACCGGCTCCATTGTGAAGACCTCCATCGCGGACCCATCTTCATCCGACGACGTCCAACTGAAGAATGACGGTTCCTTTAAGGGACGTCATCCAAGATGGCGTCCCTCGAATTCCGATTGGCTGATAGGATTCTATCAGCCAATCGGAATTAAGGTAGGAAAATTCTGATTGGCAGATGGAATCAGCCAATCAGAATCAAGTTCAATCCGATTGGCTGATCCGATCAGCCAATCAGATTGAGCTCGCATTCTATTGGCTGATCGGAACAATTTTCCTACCTTAATTCCGATTGGCTGATAGAATCCTATCAGCCAATCGGAATTCGAGGGACGCCATCTTGGATGACGTCCCTTAAAGGAACCGTCATTCTTCAGTTGGACGTCGTCGGAAGAAGATGGGTCCGCGATGGAGGTCTTCACGATGGATCCGGTCCTCATCGGATGAAGATAGAAGATGCCGCTTGGAAGAAGATTGTTGCCGGTCCGGATCTACTCTTCTTCCTGTATAGGATGAAGACTTTGGACCCTCTTCTGGACTTCTTCAGCCATCGGATGATGGATGTCTAGCCCCCGCTTGGGTTGGATGAAGATTTTGGAGCCAGGACCGATCGGTGTGATACCCGGCGAGGTGAAGATAAGGTAGGCAGATCTTCAGGGGCTTAGTGTTAGGTTTATTTAAGGGGGGTTTGGGTTAGATTAGGGGTATGTGGGTGGTGGGTTGTAATGTTGGGGGGGGGTATTGTATGTGTTTTTTTACAGGCAAAAGAGCTCAATTTCTTGGGGCATGCCCCGCAAAGGGCCCTGTTCAGGGCTGGTAAGGTAAAAGAGCTTTGAACTTTTGTAATTTAGAATAGGGTAGGGCATTTTTTTATTTTGGGGGGCTTTGTTATTTTATTAGGGGGCTTAGAGTAGGTGTAATTAGTTTAAAATTGTTGTAATATTTTTCTGATGTTTGTAAATATTTTTTATTTTTTGTAACTTAGTTCTTTTTTATTTTTTGTACTTTAGTTAGTTTATTTCATTGTATTTATTTGTAGATATTGTATTTAATTAATGTATTGATAGTGTAGTGTTAGGTTTAATTGTAGGTAATTGTAAGTATTTTATTTAAATAATTTATTGATAGTGTAGTGTTAGGTTTCATTGTAACTTAGGTTAGGATTTATTTTACAGGTAATTTTGTAATTATTTTAACTATTTTAGCTATTAAATATTTCTTAACTATTTAATAGCTATTGTACCTGGTTAAAATAAATACAAAGTTACCTGTAAAATAAATATAAATCCTAAAATAGCTATAATATAATTATAATTTATATTGTAGCTATATTAGGATTTATTTTACAGGTAAGTATTTAGCTTTAAATAGGAATAATTTATTTAATAAGAGTTAATTAATTTCGTTAGATTTAAATTATATTTAACTTAGGGGGGTGTTAGTGTTAAGGTTAGACTTAGCTTTAGGGGTTAATCAATTTATTAGAATAGCGGTGAGCTCCATTCGGCAGATTAGGGGTTAATGTTTGAAGTTAGGTGTCGGCGATGTTAGGGAGGGCAGATTAGGGGTTAATACTATTTATTATAGGGTTAGTGAGGCGGATTAGGGGTTAATAACTTTATTATAATAGTGGTGCGGTCCGGTCGGCAGATTAGGGGTTAATAAGTGTAGGCAGGTGGAGGTGACATTGTGGGGGGCAGATTAGGGGTTAATAAATATAATATAGGGGTCGGCGGTGTTAGGGACAGCAGATTAGGGGTACATAGGGATAATGTAAGTAGCGGCGGTCTACGGAGCGGCAGATTAGGGGTTAATAATAATATGCAGGGGTCAGCGATAGCGGGGGCGGCAGATTAGGGGTTAATAAGTGTAAGGTTAGGGGTGTTTAGACTCCGGATACATGTTAGGGAGTTAGGTGCAGACGTAGGAAGTGTTTCCCCCTAGCAAACAATGGGGCTGCGTTAGGAGCTGAACGTGGCTTTTTTGCAGGTGTTAGGTTTTTTTCAGCTCAAACAGCCCCATTGTTTCCTATGGGGGAATCGTGCACGAGCACGTTTTTTAAGCTGGCCGCGTCCGTAAGCAACTCTGGTATCGAGAGTTGAAGTTGCGTTAAATATGCTATACGCTCCTTTTTTGGAGCCTAACGCAGCCATTCTGTTGACTCTCAATACCAGAGTTATTTAAAAGGTGCGGCCAGAAAAAAGCCAGCGTTAGCTACGCGGGTCGTTACCGACAAAACTCTAAATCTAGCCGTGATATTTTTAAATTATTCTAGACTATGACAGTAGATCAGATGCTTAACTTCAAAATTAACCACAATTTTAAAGCAACTTAAAAGTGCTATTCTAAAATTTTGAGGGCATATTAAGCTTCATCTGATTTAATTACATTCAAACCCGAGTAAACTAATTTATTTCTTCAGCCAACAACAGTATTGCCTTATTAAGGGCTAGATTACGAGTGGCGTGCTAACTGTTGCATGCAAGCAATAAGGGGTCGAAAGGAAACCTGTTTTCTCAAGCTCAATAAAATTTAACACGCGTCGGGATAGCACAACTTCAGAGCTCTGGTTAATTATTACAATTAACATGTGTTCATATGTCTGTACATATATATATATTTATATGTATATATATGTATATGCAGACATATACACATCTAAACACATAAATACATATGTATACATATATAGACATATATTTATATGCAAGCAAACACTTTTTACTTTAAACTTATAATACCCGCACTACCCTACTCACGCAAAAGCCGAAGTTAGAATATTGTGAGTGGAGTTAACACATGAGCTCCACTTGTAATCTAGCCCTATAGTATGTAAAGTTATCAAAAACAAAAATGCCCCTAGATAGTAATAAAAAACAAATAAACTAAATAATAATATTTAAACCATACTATGTATGCATCTTCCTTTAGTTTTCAGCCCTCAGAGGGCATCTTTAGTACTATGACCCAGCCCATTATTACTAAGGAGCTGGACTGTTTCTGAGTGTCATGAAGAACTACTGCCAACATTTAACATTACTTCTACTTTTGAGGGCTTGTGGCATGTTAAATGGATACTCAGCGCTTCACTCTGCACTGAGTTATTGCCTTGAAAGGTGCTTTCCTGGTTCCTGCTCCTCTGCTTCTGTTGAGACCAAAGACCTCTGCTGACATACTTGGGTATGCTATACTGCCGCTGGGACAAAAGACCCCTGTTATAATGCTGTTGTATGTTTCTGCTTCTGCTGAGACCAAAGACCTCTGCTGACATACTTGGGTATGATATACTGCAGCTGGGACCAAAAACCCCTAATGTAATGCTGATGTATGTTTCTGCTTCTGCTGAGACCAAAGACCTCTGCTGACATATTTGGGTATGCTATATTTCCGCTGGGACCAAAGACCCCCTGTTGTAATGCTGATGTATGCTTTTGCTTCTGCTGAGACCAAAGACCTCTGCTAACATACTTGGGTATGCTATACTGCCGCTGAGACCAAAGACCTTTGCTGACATACTATGGTATGCTATACTGCTGCTGCGACCAAAGATCCCTGTTGTAATACTGATGTATGCTTCTGCTGAGACCAAAAACCTCTGCTGCCATACTTGGGTATGTTATACTACCGCTGGGACCAAAGACCCCTATTGTAATACTGATGTATGCTTCTGCTGAGACCAAAAACCTCTGCTGACATACTTGGGTATGCTATACTACTGCTGGGACCAAAGACCACTGTTATAATACTGATGTATACTTCTGCTGAGACCAAAAACCTCTGCTGACATACTTGGGTATGCTATACTGCCGCTGAGACCAAAGATCCTTGTTATATGCTTATTCTACAACTACTTGTGCCTACTCTCATATGCTATATTGTTCCTGGACATTTCACAAAATATCTTACCAACAGTACTCGCTGAGTTCTCTGCTTGTTGAGAGACTTGTACCTACTTGCATATGCTATCTTGTTCCTGGACATTTCAAAAACTTTCTTACTAACAGTACTCTCTGAGTTTTATTGGAACAGGATATAGTAAAATTAAACATTATTTGGATGGCAAGTAGAGTTCTGTCCCTTTACATAGCTGAATGTGATGACATAACACCAAACATTTTTACAATTTTTAAGCTATGGTTGAATTTTTGCCAATATTTGAAATATGAAATTGTTTTCAATGGTTGAGTTGCAGGATGTAAAGTTTGACTAAAATCAAAAGGGAGAACCTAAACAAACTGGTCAGTATAAATAATAGTAGTACAGTTGGCACATTACAGGCAATGAATATAATCACATGAGTTGAGAAAAAGTGGTTGCTGAAAATATAGCATATGGATGAATGCATGCTTGAAGAGTGGTTAAAACCTCTCTATATTTTGTCTACTCTAAACTTTATTTTAAGTTACATCCTTCTGTTCCTCTATCTAAGTAAAAATCCATAACAGGAGACAGCACTCATAATTTCCAGGGACAGAACCTTGACCCTTCTATCACACAATAAATAAAATAAAGGATATTTCAGTTTCTTTTATCTTTAACAATCTTTATTTTGCCTCATCTGTGTACAAAATTAAAAGAGGACATTTCAGGCAACCATTTAATCCATAGTCATGAAAAATAGAGGATTATGGATGCTAATCAATAATGTGTTTGTAAGGTAATAAAAGTATCAATGAAATATGTGGTAGAGGTACTAAAATATTGGTTTAACCAAACACTAATCTATTGCACAGAGAAATGTTGGTTATATATTTGTGAAATTTTAAGACCCCTTGTAACAAAAAGCTATTCCTTAAAGGACCACTAAACAAATTAGAAAAAGCATCATCAATAAAAGCATAATAAGGAGACAATCAAAAGCACTTGAATTTCAAATGAATAGTATTTTTTTTTTCCTTACGAATGTCAAAGATAGTTACATTTTCCTTCTTAAGGCATCATGTGACAAACATCAGCCATTCAAAAAATGCATCCTGTCAATTTTGCACATGTAGGAGCTCAGTAGGAGCTGGTGCCTCAGAAAGTGTGCATGTTAAAAGGCTGTGAACATTTAGATAAAGGAAGTGAATTGGAAAGGTGTTTAAAATTGTATGCTCTATCTGAATCAGTTTAATTTTGACTTGACTGTCCATTTAAATACTGATGGAGCTCTCATAATTTCCAAGTTCAAGTATTTATATTTTGAGAATGTTTTATTAACATTGCTTGAAATTTATCAAGTATTTAAGGACTATATATCACTACAAACCCTTTATTATAGAAAGCAATCTAGATTCCCTTGTCACTCAATTGTTTTTAGAGGGACTGTTAACATTTAAAAATGTTTATTGTTTAAAAAGATAGATAAACCCTTTTTTACCTCGTCCCCAGTTTTGCACAGCCAACATGATTTTATTAATATACTTTTTACCTCTTTGATCACCTTGTATCTAACCCTCTTCTGAAAGCCCCCTTATCACATGGCTATTTATTATCTATTGAGGCATTTTAGCCAATTAGTGTTCTGTTGTGCACAACTCCACGAGAGAGAGCACAATGTTATCTATATGGCCCACATGGATTAGCAGTCTATTGTTGTGAAAAGCTAATAAAAAAGTATGTGATAAGAGGCTGTCTTTAGTGTCTTAGAAACAGGCAGACATTTAGAGGTTTAAAGGTTATAAAGGGGTGGAGCTAATCACAGAGCTGGCTGGACGCAGCACTTCAGAGCTCTTCTAACAGGAGATAGCCCCACATTTCATATTCCACCAATGCTTTAAAAGCACTATAAAGTGCTATATATACAGTCTTTAGCTAGAGACCTAATGACTGACCAAGGTTTGTTAGATTTGAAGACTCACACCAGAGTCTCTAGTGAGCTGAATCTTGCATCTTGAGGTACCATAACAACTGAGAATGCGTGCCTTCGGCCATCACACTTATCCCCTCTTCTCACGGTCTGACTAATCTACTTGATCGGGGACCTGGAATTTCCCTTGAGGAGCTGCTCTACACTTTGCCCACCCGCAATTTGACTCCTTGCTGGGGACCTGTTAAAAGCCTGTAAAACTGCGCCATCTTACATCCACAGTCTCCACGATGCTCAGAGTACAGTCCCACATCTGGTTCACATTGTCTGGATCAAGAATCCACATGAGATCAGCGCTGAAGCTCTATGGATTGGTGAGTAGCTGGGGTCCTTTGCACATAGCCGGCTCCATTTTTCTGTCTTGGGGGCATATGCACTGTATCACCACCGACACTGGACTTGCAACCCTTAAAATATTTGAGGCTGACATACTTGACAGTAGGAGAGTAGGATCCTCACGTGCCCAGGGAGAGCTCATTTGTCCACTGAGTACCCAGAGTTGGATGCTACCCTTCTTGTGACAGTGCATCCATACAGTCTGCACTTTTCAAAAAACTTTTTTTTTTTCACTACGTGGAGTCACTACTCCTTAAGGCCTAGTCTGGTATCACAATCCATTTATACAAATAAGAGTGGAACTCAACTGCAGCACACTTGAAAAATATATGTATGTTACCCAAGACTGTCTGAATCCTCTATTGCTGGAAAGGATTCCTTCAGTCTAGGGAATCAGCAGAATAATATATCAAAGGTTGAAAACTCATTCAGCAGGGTACTGAATAAGGAAGTCTATTCACTGGTAATATCACACTCAGATATTATCAGGCCAAATGACAAATAGAATAAAGATTCAGGCAGGCAGAACCCCAGCATACGAGTGCATAACAAAGTAGAATACCAGTTCAAGGGAAAATAGAAAATGCAGAGTTCATCTAATTTTATAGCAAGCCAAAGCTGTATGCGGTATGGAAATGGTGTTAGCAGAATATTGTACCTTGGTAGTAGAAGGAGCGTGGAAAGCTAGCAGCGGTGTTCCTTAGTTGGCGAGTCAGAGTGGTTTGGCTGAGACCGGTATAGAAGTGACATCACGCTTTCTTGTATACTCCGCTGAAACTTTCTGACAGGCTGAGTTGTTGCACAGAGGGTATGAGCTGCGGCAAGAGGAAAGCAGCGAAAATTATAGAACAATACACAAGGTACTTTACCCCACTGAAGAGAGAGTGTCTTTATTTAGGTAGTCCAATGTAGGTCATTAAACACTAAGGTAAAGGCTCAGAAATTCCTTCCTTCAAGTTAAAAATAGAATGACGTGTAGGCAAGTAATCCTCACTGGTGCAAGGAACATCAATACTGAGCAGGGAGTGAAAGGTGAGCAGCTCTCTTAAGGGAGGAGGAACGAATCAGAGAATAGTGGGTGTAGCTAGGAGGAGAAAGGGTTTGTGTAAGGCAGAACCTGACAGAACCCCCTCCTCAAGGACACTGTTCCACAGCGGCAGGACGAGGCCGGTCAGGATGGCGACGATGATATAAGGACAAAGTCTAGGCGAGTTGAGATTGGAAAGAGGTTCCCAGGAATCCTCATCACTTGACTAGTTTTTCCACCTCACCAAGTACTGAAGAACACCCCTGGAGAACCTGGAATCCAATATGGAGTCAACTTCGTATTCATCTGGTGCCAGAGGAAGGGTTGCAGGAGGTAGAAGAACTTGTCTATTCCTTGTGGGAACATAAGGTTTCAACAGAGAGACGTGAAACGTAGGATGTATCTTCAGAGAGCTGGGGAGGCTTAATCTGACAGCATTGGCATTGATAACCCTTTGGACAGGGAACGGACCTATGAAAAGACTGGCCATCTTTTTGGAAGGAATTTGTAGTCTTAAGTTTCTAGTGGAGAGCAAAACTAAATCTCATGCGGTGTAAACAGGAGGCTTCCATCTCCTAAGGTCGTAGTAATGTTTTTGAGTATCCTGGGCCTTCTGGATGTTCTCCTGAATGAAATTGAAATTTTCCTGAAGAGAAATGTGGAGGTCATCGAGCAGAGGTGAGTCTGACGAAGCAAGCATTGAGAAAGTCAAGGTGGGGTGATAGGCATAGTTTGCGAAGAATGGTGTCATTTTGGTAGAGGAATTGGTTAAGTTATTGTAAGCAAATTCTGCCATAGAGAGATAATTCATCCAATCATTCTGTTGGTAGGAACAATAACATCTTAGGAAATGTTCGAGCCATTGGTTCAACCTCTCTGATTGCCCATTAGTTTGAGGATGAAAAGCTGTGGTAAAGCAATGTTCCATATTGGTCAATTCACATAATTTGCTCCAAAATTTTGAGGTAAATTGTGTACCCCTATCAGTCGTCAAGATAGAAGGTATCCCATGCAACTTGATGATGTGGTCTATGAACAGGGTAGCGGTTTCAGAGGATGTAGGGAGTTTATGGAAAGGAATGAAGTGAGCCATTTTAGTGAATAAATCAATGACCACGAGAATAGTCGTTTGATTTTTTGATGGTGGTAAGTCTACAATGAAATCCATGGATACATGATGCCAAGGCTTGTTGGGCACTGGTAAAGGCATAAGCAACCCAAATGGTGGTTTTCTTTCAGGTTTGCAAGCGACACAAGTCCTGCAACTGGCAATATGTTCTGAAATGGTAGATTTCATGTGTGGCCACCAATAGGTACGAGAGACAAGAGTACGTTGAAGACCTGGGTGTCAAGCTAAGGGAATGTCATGGCAGGTCTGTACAATTTGTGTTCTCAAGCAAGGTGGTATAAAAATTTTCTCACCATGGTAATAGATGCCATGCATCTTGATTAGATTAGGTTCAGGAGGGGTTGATTGCTCCTTACAGTAGTTGCGGAGGTCTGTCAAAATCGGGGTAGTGAGACCAATGAAACATTGAGGAGATACAATGTCCTTTCTGGCAGGGATGTGCGTTGAACATTCAGGTAGACGGGATAAAGCATCGGCTTTGATGTTTTTATTAGCTGGTCTGTAGATAATAACAAAATTGAAGCGGTCAAAGTACAGGCTCCAACGAACCTGTCTAGCAGATAATGTTTTGTTAGATTGTAGATACTGGAGATTCTTGTGGTCTGTGTAGATATTAATTGGTAGAGTAGTGCCTTCAAGGAGATGTCTCCAATGTTCAAGAGAGCGTCGGATGGCCAACAACTCCTTGTCTCCAATGGCATAATTCTGTTCGGCAGGTGTCATTAGTTTGGAGAAGTATGAAATTGGATGGAGAGGATCAGTTAGAGATTTTTGTTGTGAGAGAACTGCTCCAATAGCGAAATCGGAAGAGTCAACTTCCAGGGTGTATTGATACGAAGGATTAGGAAATTGGAGGATTGGTGCAGAGGTAAATCTGGATTTCAGATAATGGAAAGCTCGTTTTGCGTCTGATCCCCATGAGAATGATGTTGTAGTCCCCGTTAATACTGTGAGAGGTTTTACTATTTTAGAGAACCCCTTAATAAATTTCCTGTAGTAGTTTGAAAATCCAAGAAAACGTTGGAGGTCTTTTCTGGTCTTTGGTTCAGGCCAATCCAAGACAGCTTCAACTTTCTCTTTCTGCATTTGGATTCCGGAAGGAGAAATATCATATCCCAGAAAAGAAACCTGAGTTGTGTGAAATTTGCACTTCTCCAATTTAGCGTAGAGTTTATGCGCTCTGAGACGTGCAAGGACCTGTCGGACGTGCCTCACGTGATCTTCCAAAGTTCTGGAATAGATGAGTATATCATCCAGATATATAACAAGACATATATCCAGGAGATCACGGAATACATCATTAATGAAGTACTGAAAGGTGGCTGGGGCATTGCAAAGACCAAACGGCATTACGAGATATTCAAATAAACCATATATGGTCCTGATGAGATTATATGCCCCTCTTAAGTCGAGCTTAGTGAAAATAGTAGCATCTGAAAGCCTCTCGATCATCTCTGGAATTAGAGGCAGGGGGAGAAAGGGTTTGTGTAAGGCAGAACCTGACATCTGGACTTCCTAATACGGGCTGGATTGTTGGCTACTTAATAACTAGCTCAAACTGCAGGCATAATTTATGTACCTACCTTGTGCGGTTTGAAAAATAAAAGCAACTTCAGAGCCACAACTCCATAGCTCTGCAATTACAGATTCATTAATCCCTAATTGTCCTTGGTACTTGTCAAACTTCTGACACCTTAGCATACACTCCCTTTCCACTAATTCAGCTCTAAGGCTCTTACTTCTTCTGTAACATTAGCCAAGTCCCTGGGCCCTGTAACTACCTGGATAACCCTGCATAAACACTTATCCTCAACTCACCTACTAACACCCTACTATGGTCCCCCTCCTCCTTTTCCCGTAGGCCCTCATTACCTACGGATCATATCCTCATTCCTTCTACCCACTTTGCCCATAGGGGGCACCCTCCCCAGGAGGGGGTCCACGTTTTGAAGAAGCATCACTCCGTAACTTGGATAAAACTCCTTAGTCACTCCAACCTCACTTCTGGCAAGTCATAAGACTAAACCAAGCTGATAGAATTAGCCCAATTAAACTACTAAACTAGTGAGACCAGTCATGCTGTGCTAATTGTCTGATATTAGGGGTGCCGGACAAGCTCCCCCCAGTTTCCATTCTCATTAAGGAAGTCATAGCCACAAATTCTTTTCTATACCTCACGATAAAGGAAAGGAGTAAGGGCATATACAGGTTCATTAAGATTGCCCACACCATGAAGAAGAAACAAAAACATAAAGAGGATCCTAAGAGAACTCAATTCAATAGTAAAAACCTATCTGACCAAGATGTATCAGATGATGATTTCAGAGATTCCACCGCTTTCTTTAGACAAGCTTCCAAATCTGATAACCCACTTAAAGATCACTCCATTTTGTCACAATCAACTATTTTGGATTCCATCAAAGCTCTGTCTGACAAAATGGATTCCCACTATGCTTCTCTTAAGCAAGACCTAATGAAATCAGTAAGTGAGCTCAAACGAGATATCTTCTCTCTAGGATAGCGCACAGAGACTTTGGAAAGTAAGCATAAAGATCTCAACATTGACCATGCCAATCTACTATCCTATTCTCAGAATCTAGCGGAACAAATATCAGATCTTGAAAATAAATTGCCGGATTTAAAAGACAGATCACGCTGCAATAATCTTAGGATATGAGGCATACCTGAAGACATTAACAACAACAGATCCTCCTGAATATCTCGCTGGCCTATTTAAAGAGTTGCTTGGAACCTTACAGGTTTAATAACTTCTTATTGATAGAGCCCACAAGGCCCTTCACCTCCGAAATGCAGCGTCAGATACACCAAGGGATGTCATTATTAGAATGCACTACTACACATTCAAAGAGAAAATACTCAGCACTTCCTTCACCAACAAGACTTTGAAAGAACCATACCATAATATTCAAATATTCCCAGATCTCTCCCCACATACGCTTGCCAAGAGAAGAACATTTCAACAGTTCACTCAAACTCTGACTCCATAATGTGAAATATAGATGGGGATTCCCTGTAAAGATCTTCTTCCAATATGGAGACCACTCTTACATGATCTCTTCACCAGATCAAGGACTGAAATTCCTCCAATCACTTGGACTTCTTCAGCCTATGGACTCAAGCCTCAAGACATCAGAGAACCCCAAGACATTAAACACATCTGCCCCTGAGTGGCAACCTGCTCCCAAGAAGACCAATACAGCAAGCTAAAAGAAAAGATCTGTCTCAAGCTAAGGACCCATCCCAATATATCTGTCTCCCCAGTAGAACTTGACCTCAACTTAGATCTAACATGAGCTTACGCACGGGTACTTATCTTACCCTCTGACTACCTAATAGCTCATATACATCCCACCTCAAATCCCAATGCATCCCTTACATCAATGGATATTGTCCATCACTGGAACACAACCTGAGCTTACGTACGGGTACACATCTTACCCTCTGTCTACTTAATGCATCTTTTGTATCCTTCTTTTTAATCCTATTGGTTTGCTTTAGGGAGACATTATATTAATTCTCTTTGCATTAGTTTTACCACTGGTTAAAACCTTATTTTTTTGTTACTTCGCTTCTACTGTCAGTAGGGTTTAATACATTATTTTATTTTGACTCAGGTAGATTATGTACAGGTGCATATCTTACCCTTTGACTACCTCTTAACTTCTATGTTTATTGTTATTTATAACATACTGTTTTATAGTTTATTACTTTGGTTTTATGTTCTCTTGATTTCATGAAGGTAATTGTATTTGTTTGGCTCCGACCTCATCTATTATTTATCTGGTTGGTTTAACAATTCTAGCTATAAGATCACTTAGACCCCTAGGCACAGATATCATATGACATTTTTCAGGTTTTAGACAAAGGGGGATATTTATCAAAGCCTCAACTATGCTGCATTTGCCAGCACCAATACGCTCGCCTAACATCGCCTAACATTGAGGCCGTGGACCTGAATATGATCTCCATATTAAAAAAGCTGGCAAAAAGACGCGCACCAAGTACGGGGTGATGAGCATCAGACTGTTGTTAACTAGCAGTCATCGATCTCGCGTATATTCGACTTTTTCACAACTTTATTTATACCCTGTCACTAAATGCCGCTACTATATTATAATGTTTAACCCCTATCCCGCCTGGACCCTGCTGCAACCTAAATAAAGTTATTAACCTCTATCTCGCCGCTTCCGGACCCCGCTGGCACCTAAATAAAGTTACTAACCCCTATCCTGCCACTCACGGACTCCCCCGCCACCTAAATAAAATTATTAATCCCTATCCTGCCGCTCCCGGACCCTGCCGCAACCTAAATAAAGTTATTAACCCCTATCCCGCTGCTCCTGGACCCCGCCACAACCTAATTAAAGTTATTAACCCCTATCCCGCCGCTCCCGGACCCTGTCACAACCTAAAAAAAGTTATTAACCCCTATCCCGCCACTCCCGGACCCCGCCTCCACTAAATAAATGTATTAACTCCTAAACCTCTGGCCTCCCACATCACTACCACTAACTAAACCTATTAACCCCTAAACCGCCAGCCCCCCTACATCGCCATAAACTAAATTAAGCTATTAACCTCTAAACCTAACAAGCTGCTAACTTTAAATTAAAATTACAACATCCCTATCTTAATATAAATTATAACTTACCTGTAGAATTAAAATAAGCTATTTTTAAACTATTAATTAACCTACCCTAACTATTATACTACAATTAAATTAAATTTCCAATTAAATTAACTAAATTACATATTAAAAAACCCTAACCAAACTCAAATTATTTAAATCTACTATTAAACATTATTAAAAATTACTAAATTACCAAAAAAATAAACGCTAAATTACAAAAAATAAAAAACACTAAATTACGAAAACAAACAAACCACATTATCAAAAATAAAAAAGAATTAAAAAAACCCTAGCCTACAACAACCTACCAATGTCCCTTAAAAGAGCCTCAAAATAAAAAACCTATCTAAAAAATCCTAAGCTCCCCATTGCCCTGAAAAGCGCATTTGTATGGGCATTGCCCTTAAAAGGGCATTTAGCTCTTTTACTGCCCAGACCCTAATCTAAATATAAAACCCACCCAAAAAAAACTTAAATGGACCTAACACTAAGTCCCGCTTGAAGGATCCATCCAGCCGGAAAGAAGTCTTCATCAAGGGCGGCCTCTTCCATCTTCATCCAGCTGGTGAAGTCCTCATCCACGCGGCAAGAAGTCTTCATCCAGACAGCATCCTCTATCTTCATCCATCTGACATGGAGCGTGTCCATTTCCGAAGACATCCGTTGTGGAGCATTCTCTTCATACGGTCGCCACCGTAAATTGGAACATCAATACAAGTGACATCATCCAAAATGGCGTCCCTTGCATTCCTATTGGCTGAAAGGTTCCAATCAGCCAATAGGATTAGAGGTGCTAAAATCATATTGGCTGTTCCAATCAGCCAATAGGATTTGGGCAGCTCTCATCCTATTGGCTGTTCCAATCAGCCAATAGAATTGACCTCTCATCCTATTAGCTGATTGGAACAGCCAATAGGATGAGAGCTGCTCAAATCCTATTGGCTGATCCAATCAGCCAATAGGATTGAGCTCTCATCCTATTAGCTGATTGGAACAGCCAATAGAATGAGAGCTGCTCAGATTCTATTGGCTGATTGGAACAATCAGCCAATAGGAATGCAAGGCACGCCATCTTGAATGATGTTACTTGCATTGAAGTTCCAGTTTACGGCAGCAACCGTATGAAGAGGAGCTACACGCCGGATGTCTTCAGGATGGACCCGCTATGCGCTGGATGAATGAAGATAAAATATGCCGTCTGGATGAAGACTTCTTGTCGCCTGGATGAGGACTTCGCCGGCTGGATGAAGATGGAAGAGGCCGTCCAGATGAAAACTTCTTGCCGGCTGGATCCTTCAAGCGGGACTTCAATAACTGTAAGTGGATCGTCGGGGTTTAGTGTTTTTTGGGTGGGTTTTATATTTAGATTAGGGTCTGGGCAGTAAAATAGCTAAATGCCCTTTTAAGGGTAATGCCCATACAAATGCCATTTTCAGGGCAATGGGGAGCTTAGGTTATTTAAGAGAGGTTTTTTTATTTGGGGGGTTAGTTGGTTGGGTGGTTGGTTGAACTATTGGGGGTGTTTGCATTTTTTTTTACAGGTAAAAGAGCTGATTTCTTTGATGCAATGCCCCACAAAAGGCCCTTTTAAGGGCCATTGGTAGTTTATTGTAGGCTAGGGTTTTTTTGGTTTTGGGGGCTTTTTTATTTTTATAGGGCTATTAGATTAGGTGTAATTCTTTTTTATTTTTGATAATGTGGTTTGTTTTTTCCGTAACTTTCTGTTTTTTGTTTTTTGTAACTTAGCGTCTATTTTTTTGGTAATTAAGTAATTTTTAATAATATTTAATAGTAGATTTAAATAATTTGAGTAGGTTTAGGGTTTTTTAATATGTAATTTAGTTAGTTTTATTGGTAGTTTAATTTAATTGTAGTATAATAGTTAGGGTAGGTTAATTAATAGTTTAAAATAATTTATTTTAATTCTACAGGTAAGTTTTAATTTATATTAGGATAATATATTATTAGGATAATAATTAGGATAGGCTTGTTAGGTTTAGCGGTTAATAGCTTAATTTAGTTTATGGCAATGTGGGGGGCTGGCGGTTTAGGGGTTAATAGGTTTAGTTAGTGGTAGTGATGTGGGAGGCCAGAGGTATAGGGGTAATACATTTATTTAGTGGCGGTGTGGTCTGGGAGCGGCGGAATAGGGGTTAATAACTTTATTTAGGTTGCGGCAGGGTCCGGCAGCGGTGGAATAGGGGTTAATAACATTATGTAGGTGGCAGCGATGTTAGGGGTGGCAGATTAGGGGTGTTTAGACTCGGGTCTTATGTTAGGGTGTTAGGTGTAAACGTTACTTGTTTTCAACCATAGAAATCAATGGGATATCTGGTAGCATTGAACATAAGCTTTCGGTGCTTTCAGACTCCCATTAATTTCTATGGCATCCGCGGCCTCCAGGGTGGTGGATTGAAAAACCAGGTACACTGGGCCAGAATAGCCGCAAGCTTACCTGTTAGAAATGTGATAAATGTGAAAAGGTGTCAAATAGAGCCAAATGTGTATTCCAAACATCTGTAATGACGTAAGCATCGATCTGCGTCAGATTGAGACTGGTGGATCGTATGTTATGTCACAAATGTCAGCTTTTGCCGGTCTGTTACCTTGTTATCATAAGTCTTTCAACACCATAATTACCCATAGACATAAACATAGCTCAGAACCTAAGATCACTTCTTACCCATTGATACCTTTACACCTATGCCCGCCTAACCTGGGCTCTGTGAGCTATTTAGGTTTCACACCTATTGTTAATCACCATTGAGTTTATGTTAAATCACTCACCACACAAATGTTTATATTTTTGTTTTGCTTATGTGTTTATATACTCTGACAAGAACCTGATTTTGGGTATAGGTATAAGTTTATAAAACTGTCATTTGGTTTTTCTTTTAATGCAAAATAGTCCCCATTTTTTTTTCCAAGATAGATACATGTTATGCCTTAACCATTCACCCTTTCTACTGTATTGTCTAGAAGTTCCCACCCTTTCTACTTCCTTACCCTTTACTAGACCACTCTATAACTTGGAGGATACCCCTTCTCTGGTACCCCTCCACCCTCTCCTACTCCATACACTGAACTTAACCACTGCCTCTTTTTCATTTGTTTAGTCTGCTCCAGCCACTCCGTTCCACTTTACTTTATCTAGCCTCTTCAGAGGCCCCATTGATATAACTCCTCCTTCCCATAACCCTTCCCCCAAACTCAAGCAGCTTTTGACCGCTGACTCACTCTAATTATATTCTTCGCACCATAGTTATATCTACACATTGCCATTGCCCTTAACACAGTTTAGTATACTCATTACCCAGTCTTCTGACCCCCACTCAATAAGAAGCTTGAATTCCTCCTCTCCCTTTCCCCCCCTTTTTTTTTTCTTCTTTCAGAATGGAAGGTCTTCACCTTCTTACATTAAATGCCTAAATACTTAACTCACCCACAACACGAAGCCTTTTACTGAACTACTTGTAGAAATCTAAAACGGATATAGCCTTTACACAAGAGACCCATTGGACCTCAACCCCAGGTACAACGCACACATATAAAAAATACCCGATAGTTATTGAAGCATCTTTTTAATTCAAATCCAGAGGAGTGGCAATATTTCTCAGTAATAATATGAAATACAATCCCATATATGTAGAGTGCGGTTTACAAGCCAGCTTCATCATTTTGGTATGCAAAATAAATGATATCCTAGTTACCCTAGTAAACATTTATGCTCCTAACTCTAAACAGATACGATTTCTAGGGAAACTCCTCAGGTCAGTGTCAGCCATGAAGCAAAGGGAATTAATCTTAGGCGAGGATTTCAATCTTGTTTAGGATCATACCCTGGATAAGTCAGGCCCAAAGATATCCTCCTTAGATAGATCAAATTTCTAGCAACTTATCAGCCAATATGACTTGTATGATTGCTGGAGATCATTTCATCTACTAGATAGGGTCTACACCTTTTTCTCTTCTCAATATAAATCGCACGTTCATATTGATTATTTTTTTACAAGCTCACCTAAACTTGACAACATCTCATGTACAAGAATTTCCCCCCTCTCCTGGTCAGATCATGACTCTCTAACCTTATCACTAGGCCCACATATAATGGATACTTCCCCTCCCTCTTGGTGTCTCAAAGATTGGCTAGTTACAGATTCTATTCTTAAACTCGAACTTCAAGATAAGATCTCTGAATTCCTCAACATCAATGATAAGGCTTTACTCAGAGGACATTTGATCAAAATAGAGGCAGATGCACGCAAAAAAAACAGGGAGCTTCACTTTCCTTACTCTCTGCACAACTAAGGACCTTAAGAAATAAACTTCACATCTCTTACTCTAGTACTATAAACGACGAAATCCAAACTCTAGTACTCCAAAGAACCCATACTATTTTAGAAAAGTTCAAATTAACCTTTTATCATCAAGGTAATAAAGCGTCCTCTTTATTAGCAGCAAAACTTAGACACCGCACTGCCCAGGCTAGAATACTTGCTATCACAAAAATAATACAGGCCTAGTAAACTTCCCTAAAGATATAGGTGAAACTTTTAAATCATTCTACCACCCACTTTATAATATAGAGGCTGATCTCAATCATCCCCCTCCTTCTTCAAAAGAAATCAGACTATTTCTCGACACACTTCAGCTACCTAAACTATCACAAGAGGATATCTCTATCCTCGCAGATCCATTAAACATAGCAGAAGTTCAGAAGGTCATTAAAGATCTGAACTTAGGCAAATCTCCAGGTCCAGACGGTTACACTGCTCGATTTTACAAAACTTTCCAGCCACCATTAGCCCCCTTATTATCTAGAATGTTTCAAGAAGTAATGCACAAAGGTACCTTTAGTAGAGAATTCTTAGAGGCAACGATATTTATGATACTGAAACCAGGAAAGATCCCAGAGCATTGTAGTAGTTATTGCAAATTCCCCTCCCTAATCTTGACACAAAATTATACGCTAAAATTATGGCCAATAGACTATCTAAAGTTGTTTCCTCTTTGCTCCACCAGGACCAAGTAGGATTTATTCAGCAGAGAGAAGGAACTGACACCACAAGGTGCATTTTGGACATTATCTCAGTAGCATCCAATTAGGGGATTCCTTTTCTCACCTTGTCCCTTGATGCCAAAAAGGCCTTTGAAAGGGTGAGATGGGAAAACCTTTGGGAGCCTATGGGAGCCTTTCATCTCCCCAACGCCTTTATCAATGCTGTGCAGGCTTTATATTCTTCTCTAACTGCAAAAGTTAAGGCTTCCAATCTGGCTTACTTGGCATTGCTAATGGCACTAGGCAAGGCTGCCCCCTTTCACCCATTCTATTCACACTAGCTATCAAATTCCTTTCCCAAGCTATTAGATTAGACCCCATATTTCTGGATCATCTTCAGGCCTTAGTACCATAAAATTTCCCTCTATGCCGATGATATCACACTTTTCCTAACGTCCCCGGACACTTCCATATCAGCACTCTACAGACTCCTTCAAAATTTTGTCTTGATGAGCTATTATAAACGCAATGTTTCCAAAATGGAAGTTCCACCCATTAATGTCCCTCCCCGAGATCTGACCATTCTACAAAGATCCCATAAATTCAAATGGAACTCTCATTCCATTAAAATCTTAGGAACCTTCCTAAGTCCTGATCCTTCCATTAACATTTCTAAAAATTACTCAGAAAGACTTTTGGAATTCCGAAATTTATTAAGCACATGGCAGTTTAAAGAGATTTCATGGACAGGGAGAATAGCAGCAATCAAGATGTCCTTTATACCCAAAGTAACTTATCTATTTAGATGCATACAATATCCCCAGGCCCATACTTAATAAGCTACAAAGCCTCATCACCACATATATATGGAAAGACAAAAGACATACTCTACAGAGACCACTCACGCACAGGGGACTAGCTCTTCACAACATTATATTATACTATAACGCTGCTCGGCTTTCAAATGTACGGAGCTGGAACACATCAGAACAACTTTCCCATTGGCATGACATTGAGACCTCATTATTACCACTGGGCTTAGAACTTTCTGAACTTCTTTGGATCCCCCCACACCATAGGAAAGATTTAGGAAAAATACACTCTATACTACATAATGCCTTTCCAGTTTTGGGACCAAATTAGACATAATCAGGAAATTGCTCCCCACCCCTCACCTGCCCTTACACTAGCTAGTTCTCTCTACTGCCTACCAGATTCCCACATAGATTTTTGGTGTAACCTTCAGATCTCATCAGTTAAAGGCTTTTATGATCAAGACACTTGGATTCATCACTCCCAGTTATGCACTAAATACCAAATATCTCCCCACATGTAATTCAAAGTGTATAGTCTAAGTTATTGGCTGAGATTGTGGGGATACCCAAAACATAACCTCCGGGCACTATCAAAACGGGAAAGCAAATGAACCCAAGCCCCCAGTCTCAAACATGCCCTACCTTTTCATTATAGCTTACTCCTTGAACCCCATATGTACCATAAAATACCCCAGCACAATGCCTGGGAAAAGGAGATAGGTTTTACGACTGACATTGATACCTGGCACACACAAATTATAGTTACCA
The DNA here is from genome assembly GCF_027579735.1 of Bombina bombina. Taxonomy (NCBI): domain Eukaryota; kingdom Metazoa; phylum Chordata; class Amphibia; order Anura; family Bombinatoridae; genus Bombina; species Bombina bombina. Next base: position 631,108,968 of record NC_069500.1, read on the forward strand.
AAAAACTCCTTCATTGTGCTACTCTATGGGAACTACACTATAACATTTTAGTTAGTTGGTATCTAGTTCCCCACACACTTCATAAGATCTATGGCACACATTCTCCCATGTCCCAAAACACAGCCTATCTGGCAAAAACTGTATACCATTCTTTATCAAATTATTATTGCTCCCCACTTTCTTCCAGAGGCCTGCTTGCTCCACATGTACATACCAAAGCTAAACCCAGCTTTTGAAGCATTAATGATCTATCTCTTTATGGCCACTAAGCTGGCAATAGCAAGAGCATGGAAAAACAAAGACCCACCACCCATCTCACAAATTCTTTCCACCATACAATATATTAGATAAATGGAATTATGATCCCACAGAGTTTTAGACTAACCTTCTTTTTCTTTATACTAATGTGCAATGTGATATTGTAATTATTTGTTCTTGATTGTTATTTTACCTATTACCTCAATAAAAATCTTTATAAAAAAAAAAAAGCTGGAGAATGGGTAGTAAAGGTGTTATCTTTCATTTTAAACTATAAAAAATTTAGTATAGTTTTGGGGAAATAGATTTTACACACTTCTAGAGATTTTATAGAAGCATTATTAACCTTAAAGTATTTTAGGAGATTTATATATAGTGGGTATTGTGCACTAAAAAAAAGCCATAAGATATTTTGGGAGCCATTGCAATAATGGAAATAATTTTGCCTTATTTATGAAGAATTATTTTGATGAATTATTATATAGTAAAGAAATCAATTTTTGTTATTTTCATAGAAGATTTTTTTTTTTAACTTTGAAGTTGCTTCATAAAGGTCTTGGATTGGACTTGACCCTTAAAAATATAATCAAGGAAGCTAGATAGTTGATTTTTTTCCACTTGAAATCATAAGTTAAGTTATTTTTTTATGTATTCAAATAGTATATAGAAAATTACATTACTAAATATAAATTCCACAATTAAAAGTTCTCAGTGGGAGTTACTATTCATAACATAACATCAGAACATATGACACAGCTGATCCCAATATAAAGATCAAAGCCTAAGAATTCAAGGCTATGAAAAACACTTCCTGCAAAAAAATCATTATACAAAAATAATAATAATAATTGCAGAAACGCTGTTGAAAACAAAAATCTGCTATTCTGTCTAAAGTGCTAAGTATGTTTCATGTATATTGCTGTATACTGTATAAAAAATATATCTAATTCTTTTATATATATGTATGTGTGTGTGTCTGTATATATATATATATATATATATATATAAATAAATATATATTTTTTTATTGAAATTTTCAGATATATTCACATCAATAAAAAGATATATATTTACATATTCAAACAAATTGCATAAGTCTGGTACTGTTGTCTAGCTCTCTTATTTGCATACAGTGGAGTTCTCTAGAACATGTGATTTTATTAAGTTCCTATATCTTAAGGAGTGAAGCATTTATGTATTTAGATAATTTGATGCTGTCATAATTTTAATTAAACGCTTCATACTATAATATAACAGTTTTCCAACCAAACCAATAACAAAGACATATAATCTATTTTGAAGAGATGGAATCACGTGTCTTAAAGGTCTATAATAAATAAGTAAGCCTGTAACTACATTGTTGGCTCTGAATATTAATTTAGTCAAGCATTTCAGGCTATAAGAGGGTAGCTTACCAACCATCATAGTGACAAAGAAATAGCCTGACTTTTGAGAGAAAGGGAACATATGTCGACTAGTATATATATATATATATATATATAGAAATAAAGCAAGAAAGGCACTCTCCGTGTTCATCACCAAAACTTTTACTCAGGTGAACGTTTTCGGTGTTGCCACCGTCCTCAGACCTTACAAAACAACAAGTGAATAAACAATTTATGTGTATTACCTGGTACTGATCCTGCTAGTGCGTGTGGCATCCCCTCTGCGCAACTGCGCATGCGCAAGAGACTTTACAGAGGCCCTAGAGGGTCAAAAAGTTACCAAGTGAAAAAATTAAAACCGTATAATAACATAACATTCCCCAGCATACAATATCATATTAAAATGACCAAGTATTAGATATGTACTTCAATTACATGAAATATGGTGTGTATTGGAATATGCTATTCAATGTTATCAGCATTATATTTATATTTACATTATATTTATGTGGTGAGCTACTATGTGACTATGTGTCTACCGCTGCTACAGCAGAGATCAGTGCTAAACATAGACTCCACAACTTTGGTCACTTAACCATTCCCACCAGTCCTAATCTATAGCTTAGAGTAACACATATATCACATAGCGCTCTAATGAGGTCCCACTCTATCGGTGAATAGTTTATGCATGGTTGCCTAGCAACCAAAAATGTTCAATATTGAAAACAGATCAAGGACATATCAGAAGACAAACAGACTAGTAGATAATGCATCCATACAGCATAAATATTCAATATCGGTAACTTCCCTGTTCCTGTTCACTTGGTATTACACTTACCCGTATAGGGTTGCTAAGCAACCAGGGACAACAACATAAAATATGATGCATACCATTACAATCCCCACGCACTGGGGCTCCCTGATCCACAAAGATCAACAACATGATTCAGCCTGTCTTTAGATGCTAGTGAGAAATCTTCTCCTTATATTCAACCAACCTATACCAATATATACAAATATATACAAAAATGATCCATAAGTGTCTAATAGCATTAACTTCCCTGCTCCTACTCACTTGGTAATACAACTACCCGTATAGGGTTGCTAAGTAGCCAGGGACAACAACATAAGATATTATACATGCCATTGTAATCCCCTCGTAATGGGGCTCCCTGATCAACAGAGTTCCACATCATACTTCAGCCTGTCCTTTGATGCTAGTGAGAAATCTTATCCTTACATTAAACCAACCTATACCAATATATACAAATGTATAAAAAATACAAATGTATAAAAACGATCCATGACCCCAAATAGTCAAAATGCTACGACTGGAGTCTAATTTAATGCCAACGATAAATATAAATATAATGTCATATTCTATGTCCCTTTAAGACGTATCCTATTGTTATAACCTGCCCCTTTAAGACTACCTCTGCTGAAAACCGGAACACCTATTTAAGGAGGGACTCAAGCAATATACAATTGCTTGATTATTGCAAGTGTGTGGTATCCACGTCTCACTGAAACTTTCAGATACCATACTCCTAAGTCCTGGATAAAACCTATAATTACTAAAATAATATTTGTTCAATCTAACTCTGAGTCAACACCTACCTCTTTACAATCCTTTTACAGCTTTTAACATAAGCTTAATCAGACCGCTTGTGTGCAAAGGTATAAGCAAGAAGTTTCTCTCTATCAAACCGGAGATCTCGGCTTTCACTGACGTCATCACTTACAGCGTGTGCAGACGGAACACCCGACAAGCTGCCTGACCAAACACAGCTCACAGCAGGGATACTAAGCATACACCGGTGACGTTTAGCGCTACAACGCTACCAGATCAATTCAAGGAAACCGCAAGTATCATTTACTCTTTATATTGTCACTAACTAAGGAACAATTGTTGCATTCTCAAAAACTGACTTTATTAACACCGGAACTAACGAAGGACTGATAACCTCATTTGTTTATAAACAGTGTCAACCAGGCTGTATCTCTTTTTGTAACAACGGTCTCCATACAAAACTTACACCTGAACAGTACTATTACTCATAAAGATTCATATATTCTCAGAGATATATTACATACTGAATTTAAGTTCAATCATATTTGCTTCATCACTTTACCCAAAAACAGATTCTAACAAAGACTCAAAACTAATTACTAATATCTGTGAGAGGAAGGATAATTCCTATGTTAGAAATAACTCTGAGACAATAGTATCTATTTCACCATTTTGTGAGTACAATCTGTCCAAGTACATATCACCTTATTACTTGTGACTCCAATCTCACACCAGCTTTTATTATTTACAATTGATATTCCTAAGAGGTATCAATTCTCATTGCTCATTGAGAATTGTATAACTAGGAATACCTACACTCATACAATTTTCCTAAAGAAGGGAATTAGGGTTATTGCAGTATAATCAAGCCTTATAATTATTATGGATCCTGCACAAATGTCCAATGAAATTGGCACCCTTAACCAAAAGGTTGAATTACTTGCACAAGGTCTAACTGAACTACAAACCGAGAATAACACTCTCAAACGTTTGATGAATGATTACTTTACACAGAAATCTACTGATCATCCTGAACCCCAAATTAACCCACCTCATCCATGTTCAGGGGTTCGTTCTAAATACCGAAACCTTAGATGCTTTAATAAAAGTTTGTATCTCAATGGACCACCGCTACAGGGAAAGGAAGTTGGAAAGACAACACCCTGAAGCATATGGAAGAAAACATTATGTTACACATTATGAAAAACCCAGCACTCCATTAGTCGCAATGGAAGTAGGTGCTATAAAAGGTCCTCTATCCCAAGACGAAAAGACAAGACGTCAATTATCTAACCTGTGCATGTACTGTGCAAACAAGGATCATGGTGTGTCTACATGTCCTCTTCTCCGTCAGAAGAAGGGTAAGATTTTTGACTGTATTACCACTATCTCAACAAATAAAAATACCAATTTGACCATATCTATGTCTTTACAGTGGGACCAACACCTCTACCAGAGCGAGGCTATGATTGACTCCGGAGCCTTCGGAATGTTCATAGACCAAAAAGTTGTCACTGTAAATAAAATCCCTTGTGTGTTGAAAGATATACCTGTCTTTGTCAAAGTTATTGATGGTTCTAATTATTTAAAAGGTCCTATCACACATCACACCATTCCGCTTCTCACCACAACTAAAACTGGCCACAAAGAATATATAACTTATGACATTATTCCAGGTTCCATACATCCCATCATCTTGGGATACCCTTGGTTAAAAAAACATAACCCCTCAATTGATTGGTCTAATAATAAAATTAAATTTGAATCTCCCTACTGTTCACTAACCTGTTATCCATATATACAGATCCACCATGCTGAAAATGCCTTACCATCAGAATATTCAGAATTCTCTGACGTGTTCGATTTAAAAGAGGCAGAGAATTTACCCCCTCACCGACCATATGACTGCCCAATAGACACGAAACCTGGTGCAGTCATCCCATTTGGTAGGTATATTCTATCACAAAAAGAGTTACAGTTCTTGAGAGAATACCTAGATGACAACCTGCGAAAGGGTTTTATTTCACCCAGTACCTCGTCAGCAGCAGCTGGCATCTTTTTTGTTACAAACAAAGATGGCGCCAGACATCCTATTATTGACTACAGAGCTCTGAATTCTATAACCATTAAGAATAGATATCCCCTTCCTCTCATCCCAGAACTTCTAGAAAGGTTAAGTGAAGCTAAAATATTCACCAAATTAGACCTAAAAGGTGCATATAACCTTATCAGGATGAAGAGCGGGGATGAATGGAAAACGGCCTTTAGGACCCGTTATGGGTTATTCCAATATAATGTCATGCCCTTCGGCCTCACAAATGCTCCAGCCACATTCCAATATTTTATAAATGATATTTTTAAAGATCTCTTGGATGTGTGCGTAGTCATATACTTGGACGACATTTTAATTTACTCTCGTAACCTAACCGAACTCGTAAAACACGTTAGGTGGGTCTTAGCTAGATTGAGGGAACACCAACTATACGCTAAGATGGAGAAGTGTTGCTTCCATGTAAAGACTATAAAATTTCTAGGTTATATAATCTCACCTACTGGTATAATTATGGACCCAGAGAAGGTATCTGCCATAATCAACTGGACAATACCCACTTCTGTAAAGTCTTTACAACGATTTTTGGGGTTTGCGAACTTTTACAGACGATTTATAAAAAACTTCTCCACAGTTGTCAAACCATTAACAAGACTAACAGGTAACCAAAGATTTTCATGGAACAAAGAAGCTCAAAATGCTTTTCAACTTTTAAAAAGGAAGTTCTCAACAGCTCCAATATTACAGCTTCCACATCCAGACTACCAGTACACAGTAGAGGTTGATGCATCCAATACTGGAATTGGAGCTGTTCTCTCCCAACAAAGCTTGACTAATCCAAACCTACATCCTGTCGCCTATTATTCAAGAACACTCACAAATGCTGAACAAAACTATTCTGTGGGAGACAAAGAACTGTTAGCAATAAAATGTGCTCTGGAACATTTGAGGCATTTACTTGAGGGCACTTCTAAACCATTCTACATCTTCACCGACCATAAAAACCTTCAATATCTTAGGAATAATAAAACACTTTCATCAAGACAGGTCAGATGGGCGCTATTCCTTGACCGATTCGATTTTCTTATTACGTATCGACCCGGATCAAAGAATGTAAAGGCCGATGCTCTCTCCAGATCACTTGTACCAATCACTGAAGATTCTGAGAAAAAATATCTCATTCCTCCCCACAAAATTGTAGCTTCTGCAACTACTCTACTCACAGATATATTATCAGCTTTAAACGCAGACACAGAAATTCCTTCATATTGTGAACAAGACAAAAAATCTGGATTATACTTATATAAAGGTAAAACCTACATCCCAGCATCACTACGCCAGGAACTCCTACAACATTACCATGACTCACCCCTCTCCGGACATCCTGGCATTACAAAAACCGTGGAACTCCTTCAAAGAACTTTCTGGTGGCCACATCTAAAACAAGATGTAGCGGAATTTGTGACGAAATGTAACACTTGCGCAAGAAACAAAAAAGACCACCATAAACCATTTGGGCTTATGTGTCCATTACCAATCCCTGAGATTCCATGGAGTATGATAGCCATGGACTTCATCGTTGACTTACCACCCTCTAACCAGTTTACAACCATTCTAGTGGTGGTAGATCATCTCACCAAATTAGCTAATTTTGTACCATTAAAATCTCTACCTACTGCCATCACCACTGCTAAGATATTCATTTCACAAATCGTGAAACTTCATGGATTACCCACTTCCATTGTGTTAGATCGAGGCACCCAATTCACCTCCAGATTCTGGAAAGAATTGTGTCGAATTCTTCAAATTTCATCAAGATTTACTACTGCATTCCACCCTCAATCCAATGGGTTGACTGAACGTACCAACCAAACCCTGGAACAATATCTTCGATGTTATATCTCCCATCTCCAAGAAGATTGGGTGGATTGGTTACCACTTGCGGAATTCGCATATAATAACTCTATGAATTCCTCCACACGAACCTCACCTTTCTATGCCACCTACGGATACCATCCAAAGTCTCTTCCAGGTAGAGACCTTGTATCCATCAACCCCACTGTATCGGATTACACCCAAAACATTAAGTCCTCACTTACTCTTCTAAGAAGTCATCTAGAAGAAGCCAAAGCAACACAAAAGAAATACTACGATACCAAAAGGTGTACTCCTCCTACATTCAAGGTAGGAGATCGTGTTCTACTCTCCACAAAAAAACTTAAACTCACAGTACCTTGTAAAAAACTAGCAAATCAATTCATTGGTCCCTATACAATCATAAAGGTCATTAATCCTAATGCTGTTACACTGAAACTTCCTAATGCAATGAGGATACATCCGTCCTTCCATGTGTCTCTATTGAAACCCTATCTTGGAAGAGACAATGGACAAGTCAGCAATGCAAATCTCCCTGATATAACCGAACCAGATCAATCGGATTACGAAATAGAAGAAATCCTTGACTCCCGTGTACGGTGGAGAAGAGTTGAATATTTGGTACACTGGAAAGGCTATGGTCCGGAGGAAGATTCCTGGGTTCCTTACTCTGATGTTCACGCTCCACGTCTTCTTTCTGATTTTCATGCCAAATACCCAAATAAACCTGGGATTGCGGAACGGTGAAGGGCATCCTGAGTGGGGGGATCTGTCATATTCTATGTCCCTTTAAGACATATCCTATTGTTATAACCTGCCCCTTTAAGACTACCTCTGCTGAAAACCGGAACACCTATTTAAGGAGGGACTCAAGCAATATACAATTGCTTGATTATTGCAAGTGTGTGGTATCCACGTCTCACTGAAACTTTCAGATACCATACTCCTAAGTCCTGGATAAAACCTATAATTACTAAAATAATATTTGTTCAATCTAACTCTGAGTCAACACCTACCTCTTTACAATCCTTTTACAGCTTTTAACATAAGCTTAATCAGACCGCTTGTGTGCAAAGGTATAAGCAAGAAGTTTCTCTCTATCAAACCAGAGATCTCGGCTTTCACTGACGTCATCACTTACAGCGTGTGCAGACGGAACACCCGACAAGCTGCCTGACCAAACACAGCTCACAGCAGGGATACTAAGCATACACCGGAGACGTTTAGCGCTACAACGCTACCAGATCAATTCAAGGAAACCGCAAGAATCATTTACTCTTTATATTGTCACTAACTAAGGAACAATTGTTGCATTCTCAAAAACTGACTTTATTAACACCGGAACTAACGAAGGACTGATAACCTCATTTGTTTATAAACAGTGTCAACCAGGCTGTATCTCTTTTTGTAACAACGGTCTCCATACAAAACTTACACCTGAACAGTACTATTACTCATAAAGATTCATATATTCTCAGAGATATATTACATACTGAATTTAAGTTCAATCATATTTGCTTCATCACTTTACCCAAAAACAGATTCTAACAAAGACTCAAAACTAATTACTAATATCTGTGAGAGGAAGGATAATTCCTATGTTAGAAATAACTCTGAGACAATAGTATCTATTTCACCATTTTGTGAGTACAATCTGTCCAAGTACATATCACCTTATTACTTGTGACTCCAATCTCACACCAGCTTTTATTATTTACAATTGATATTCCTAAGAGGTATCAATTCTCATTGCTCATTGAGAATTGTATAACTAGGAATACCTACACTCATACAATTTTCCTAAAGAAGGGAATTAGGGTTATTGCAGTATAATCAAGCCTTATAATTATTATGGATCCTGCACAAATGTCCAATGAAATTGGCACCCTTAACCAAAAGGTTGAATTACTTGCACAAGGTCTAACTGAACTACAAACCGAGAATAACACTCTCAAACGTTTGATGAATGATTACTTTACACAGAAATCTACTGATCATCCTGAACCCCAAATTAACCCACCTCATCCATGTTCAGGGGTTCGTTCTAAATACCGAAACCTTAGATGCTTTAATAAAAGTTTGTATCTCAATGGACCACCGCTACAGGGAAAGGAAGTTGGAAAGACAACACCCTGAAGCATATGGAAGAAAACATTATGTTACACATTATGAAAAACCCAGCACTCCATCAGTCGCAATGGAAGTAGGTGCTATAAAAGGTCCTCTATCCCAAGACGAAAAGACAAGACGTCAATTATCTAACCTGTGCATGTACTGTGCAAACAAGGATCATGGTGTGTCTACATGTCCTCTTCTCCGTCAGAAGAAGGGTAAGATTTTTGACTGTATTACCACTATCTCAACAAATAAAAATACCAATTTGACCATATCTATGTCTTTACAGTGGGACCAACACCTCTACCAGAGCGAGGCTATGATTGACTCCGGAGCCTTCGGAATGTTCATAGACCAAAAAGTTGTCACTGTAAATAAAATCCCTTGTGTGTTGAAAGATATACCTGTCTTTGTCAAAGTTATTGATGGTTCTAATTATTTAAAAGGTCCTATCACACATCACACCATTCCGCTTCTCACCACAACTAAAACTGGCCACAAAGAATATATAACTTATGACATTATTCCAGGTTCCATACATCCCATCATCTTGGGATACCCTTGGTTAAAAAAACATAACCCCTCAATTGATTGGTCTAATAATAAAATTAAATTTGAATCTCCCTACTGTTCACTAACCTGTTATCCATATATACAGATCCACCATGCTGAAAATGCCTTACCATCAGAATATTCAGAATTCTCTGACGTGTTCGATTTAAAAGAGGCAGAGAATTTACCCCCTCACCGACCATATGACTGCCCAATAGACACGAAACCTGGTGCAGTCATCCCATTTGGTAGGTATATTCTATCACAAAAAGAGTTACAGTTCTTGAGAGAATACCTAGATGACAACCTGCGAAAGGGTTTTATTTCACCCAGTACCTCGTCAGCAGCAGCTGGCATCTTTTTTGTTACAAACAAAGATGGCGCCAGACATCCTATTATTGACTACAGAGCTCTGAATTCTATAACCATTAAGAATAGATATCCCCTTCCTCTCATCCCAGAACTTCTAGAAAGGTTAAGTGAAGCTAAAATATTCACCAAATTAGACCTAAAAGGTGCATATAACCTTATCAGGATGAAGAGCGGGGATGAATGGAAAACGGCCTTTAGGACCCGTTATGGGTTATTCCAATATAATGTCATGCCCTTCGGCCTCACAAATGCTCCAGCCACATTCCAATATTTTATAAATTATATTTTTAAAGATCTCTTGGATGTGTGCGTAGTCATATACTTGGACGACATTTTAATTTACTCTCGTAACCTAACCGAACACGTAAAACACGTTAGGTGGGTCTTAGCTAGATTGAGGGAACACCAACTATACGCTAAGATGGAGAAGTGTTGCTTCCATGTAAAGACTATAAAATTTCTAGGTTATATAATCTCACCTACTGGTATAATTATGGACCCAGAGAAGGTATCTGCCATAATCAACTGGACAATACCCACTTCTGTAAAGTCTTTACAACGATTTTTGGGGTTTGCGAACTTTTACAGACGATTTATAAAAAACTTCTCCACAGTTGTCAAACCATTAACAAGACTAACAGGTAACCAAAGATTTTCATGGAACAAAGAAGCTCAAAATGCTTTTCAACTTTTAAAAAGGAAGTTCTCAACAGCTCCAATATTACAGCTTCCACATCCAGACTACCAGTACACAGTAGAGGTTGATGCATCCAATACTGGAATTGGAGCTGTTCTCTCCCAACAAAGCTTGACTAATCCAAACCTACATCCTGTCGCCTATTATTCAAGAACACTCACAAATGCTGAACAAAACTATTCTGTGGGAGACAAAGAACTGTTAGCAATAAAATGTGCTCTGGAACATTTGAGGCATTTACTTGAGGGCACTTCTAAACCATTCTACATCTTCACCGACCATAAAAACCTTCAATATCTTAGGAATAATAAAACACTTTCATCAAGACAGGTCAGATGGGCGCTATTCCTTGACCGATTCGATTTTCTTATTACGTATCGACCCGGATCAAAGAATGTAAAGGACGATGCTCTCTCCAGATCACTTGTACCAATCACTGAAGATTCTGAGAAAAAATATCTCATTCCTCCCCACAAAATTGTAGCTTCTGCAACTACTCTACTCACAGATATATTATCAGCTTTAAACGCAGACACAGAAATTCCTTCATATTGTGAACAAGACAAAAAATCTGGATTATACTTATATAAAGGTAAAACCTACATCCCAGCATCACTACGCCAGGAACTCCTACAACATTACCATGACTCACCCCTCTCCGGACATCCTGGCATTACAAAAACCGTGGAACTCCTTCAAAGAACTTTCTGGTGGCCACATCTAAAACAAGATGTAGCGGAATTTGTGACGAAATGTAACACTTGCGCAAGAAACAAAAAAGACCACCATAAACCATTTGGGCTTATGTGTCCATTACCAATCCCTGAGATTCCATGGAGTATGATAGCCATGGACTTCATCGTTGACTTACCACCCTCTAACCAGTTTACAACCATTCTAGTGGTGGTAGATCATCTCACCAAATTAGCTAATTTTGTACCATTAAAATCTCTACCTACTGCCATCACCACTGCTAAGATATTCATTTCACAAATCGTGAAACTTCATGGATTACCCACTTCCATTGTGTTAGATCGAGGCACCCAATTCACCTCCAGATTCTGGAAAGAATTGTGTCGAATTCTTCAAATTTCATCAAGATTTACTACTGCATTCCACCCTCAATCCAATGGGTTGACTGAACGTACCAACCAAACCCTGGAACAATATCTTCGATGTTATATCTCCCATCTCCAAGAAGATTGGGTGGATTGGTTACCACTTGCGGAATTCGCATATAATAACTCTATGAATTCCTCCACACGAACCTCACCTTTCTATGCCACCTACGGATACCATCCAAAGTCTCTTCCAGGTAGAGACCTTGTATCCATCAACCCCACTGTATCGGATTACACCCAAAACATTAAGTCCTCACTTACTCTTCTAAGAAGTCATCTAGAAGAAGCCAAAGCCACACAAAAGAAATACTACGATACCAAAAGGTGTACTCCTCCTACATTCAAGGTAGGAGATCGTGTTCTACTCTCCACAAAAAAACTTAAACTCACAGTACCTTGTAAAAAACTAGCAAATCAATTCATTGGTCCCTATACAATCATAAAGGTCATTAATCCTAATGCTGTTACACTGAAACTTCCTAATGCAATGAGGATACATCCGTCCTTCCATGTGTCTCTATTGAAACCCTATCTTGGAAGAGACAATGGACAAGTCAGCAATGCAAATCTCCCTGATATAACCGAACCAGATCAATCGGATTACGAAATAGAAGAAATCCTTGACTCCCGTGTACGGTGGAGAAGAGTTGAATATTTGGTACACTGGAAAGGCTATGGTCCGGAGGAAGATTCCTGGGTTCCTTACTCTGATGTTCACGCTCCACGTCTTCTTTCTGATTTTCATGCCAAATACCCAAATAAACCTGGGATTGCGGAACGGTGAAGGGCATCCTGAGTGGGGGGATCTGTCATATTCTATGTCCCTTTAAGACATATCCTATTGTTATAACCTGCCCCTTTAAGACTACCTCTGCTGAAAACCGGAACACCTATTTAAGGAGGGACTCAAGCAATATACAATTGCTTGATTATTGCAAGTGTGTGGTATCCACGTCTCACTGAAACTTTCAGATACCATACTCCTAAGTCCTGGATAAAACCTATAATTACTAAAATAATATTTGTTCAATCTAACTCTGAGTCAACACCTACCTCTTTACAATCCTTTTACAGCTTTTAACATAAGCTTAATCAGACCGCTTGTGTGCAAAGGTATAAGCAAGAAGTTTCTCTCTATCAAACCGGAGATCTCGGCTTTCACTGACGTCATCACTTACAGCGTGTGCAGACGGAACACCCGACAAGCTGCCTGACCAAACACAGCTCACAGCAGGGATACTAAGCATACACCGGAGACGTTTAGCGCTACAACGCTACCAGATCAATTCAAGGAAACCGCAAGTATCATTTACTCTTTATATTGTCACTAACTAAGGAACAATTGTTGCATTCTCAAAAACTGACTTTATTAACACCGGAACTAACGAAGGACTGATAACCTCATTTGTTTATAAACAGTGTCAACCAGGCTGTATCTCTTTTTGTAACAACGGTCTCCATACAAAACTTACACCTGAACAGTACTATTACTCATAAAGATTCATATATTCTCAGAGATATATTACATACTGAATTTAAGTTCAATCATATTTGCTTCATCACTTTACCCAAAACAAATTCTAACAAAGACTCAAAACTAATTACTAATATCTGTGAGAGGAAGGATAATTCCTATGTTAGAAATAACTCTGAGACAATAGTATCTATTTCACCATTTTGTGAGTACAATCTGTCCAAGTACATATCACTTTATTACTTGTGACTCCAATCTCACACCAGCTTTTATTATTTACAATTGATATTCCTAAGAGGTATCAATTCTCATTGCTCATTGAGAATTGTATAACTAGGAATACCTACACTCATACAATTTTCCTAAAGAAGGGAATTAGGGTTATTGCATATAAATATAAACAACTGGCTTGAAAACCCGTGACTCACAAGAACAAGCCAACCTCAACATTACTTACGAGTGCCATGGACCCTGATATACATTCTAGTGTAAACCATACTCAGGTAATGCTATGTCCTGTATGCCACAAATAGATAATCCTCATATATGTATTTGGTACATCCAAAAGCAAGATAGTTAGCATACCTAATCTAATGACCAACCGTTACAAGAAATATTGCATATCCAAATTGACATTCAATCCCTTAGGGACCAAGGTGTCCAATGTAAAGATCCACCTACTTTCTCTCTGCAGTAGCAGCCTACTCCTATCACCTCCTCTGGAGAGGGGTGGAATGTGGTCTATAATGATGAATCTTAAGTCAGTGTTTTTGTGTTTTGCCTGAAGGAAGTGTCTGGCAATCGGCTGATCTGATTTGCCACTGCTAAGGGCTGCCCTGATAGCTGACCTGTGATTGGCCATTCTAGTGCGGGCATCATCCTGTGTCTTACCGACATAGAATTTGCCACAAGGGCAATGTATCATGTACACAATATAGTTTGTAGTGCATGTGACCCTATGTCTAATAGCAAATCTTTTATTTGTCCAAGGATGTGTGAAAAATTTGCTCTGGGTCATCCCACTGCATGTGGTGCATCCACTGCATCTGAAGCACCCATTTTTGGTGGTGTCTAACCATGTTTTGGACCTATAACTTGATCTGTTATCAGGTCGCATCAAATGATCCCTCAAGGAGGCCGCCCTCCTATAGCCAACAATCGGTAAGTCCATGGAGTCACAGGATAGTCCCTTATCGGTAGAGACAATGTCCCAATGATCACGCAATATCTTCGGCAGGACAGCTTTATCTGGAGTAAATGTAGTAGTTAATATCATCCGTTCATTCTGTGGTGTTTCAGGTACCGGTTTCTTTAATGCCTCCATCTGCATTGTCCTGGTAGCCTCAGTGTAAGCTGACGTCAAATGCTGGTTCTTGTATCCACGTTGTTCAAACCTATTTCTCATCTCATCAAGCTGTGTCTGTTTTTTGACCTGTTCACTGTTGTTTCTGGTCACTCGCATGAATTGTGACCTGGGCAAGGCCTTTTTCAAGAATGGAGGATGACAACTTGAACCCTGTAAAATGGAGTTCCGATCCGTCGGTTTCTGGTACAGCGTTGTATTTAGACCTGTACCAGATTTGTATATTCTTAAGTCGAGAAAATCAATTGTCTGATAATCAAAATTGATTTTAAATTTCAAGTTAACATCAGCTTCATTCAAATCAGTAAACCAAGATTCCAATTCTTGCTGATTGCCCCTCCAAATCAGGAACAGTTCATCTATGTACCTGCGAAACATCCGGATCCTATGATCCTGAAAGAGAGTAGTGCCCAAGGTCTCGAATCGAGCCATAAATAGATTGGCATAGGATGGGGCCACATTGGACCCCATCGCTGTGCCGGATATTTGGAGGTAGAATTTAGATTTGAATTTAAAATAATTCATCTTTAGGCAGTATTCAAGCAGCTGAAGTACCACATCGACAGGTGGACCTACATATGGTGTATGCAGGAGAGTAGATTTGACCGCAGCCATCCCTTCCTCATGCGGGATGACAGTGTACAAGCTGGTTACATCCAGGGTAACCAGCAGATCGTTCCCATCAAGATCATCAACCTCTTGTAGTAACTTCACCATTTCAATAGAGTCCAGGAGGAAGGAACTCATCTGTTTCACAAATGGTTGAAGGATGTCATCAATATATACTGCGAGCGTCTGTAGTACTGAGCCCCTCGCCGAAACTATTGGGCGTCCTGGGGGTTTAATTGGGTCCTTGTGGACTTTCGGAAGAGTATAAATGATTGGTACTATCGGGAAATCCACCATCAAGAATTCAAACGTTGCCTTGGTTACAATGTTGGCTGCTAGTATTGTTTCCAAATACTCATCAATGGTTTTCTTAAACTCAACAGTGGGGTCACGTGATAATATACGATACACTGCTGTATCATTAAGCTGTGATATTATCTCCTGCCTGTAATCATTATAGTCCTGCAGGACTAATGCACCCCCCTTGTCAGCATTGCGTATGACAAGGCTGTGATTCTCCTTTAATGATTTGAGTGCTAGCCATTCATCTTTTGAGAAATTATTCCTTCCAGGTACTGTCGTGTTGATTGTAGCCTCAAAATCTTATTTTATCATACGTGTAAAGGTATGAATGCTGGCATTAGATGATTTGGGATCAAACTTGCTACGTCTCTTAAAGCTATCAGTAGGATAATCCTTTTCCCAAAATGTTCTTTAAGACGTAGCTTTCTATTAAATTTGTACATATCCACATGTAGGTCAAATCTGTCCAACCTTGCTGTGGGCACAAAACTGAGCCCCTTCTCAAGTATCCCCTGTTTGGCAGGTGTGAGCTGATGATATTAACTACTACATTTACTCCAGATAAAGTTGTCCTGCCGAAGATATTGCGTGATCATTGGGACATTGTCTCTACCGATAAGGGACTATCCTGTGACTCCATGGACTTACCGATTGTTGGCTATAGGAGGGCAGCCTCATTGAGGGATCATTTGATGCGACCTGATAACAGATCAAGTTATAGGTCCAAAACATGGTTAGACACCACCAAAAATGGGTGCTTCAGATGCAGTGGATGCACCACATGCAGTAGGATGACCCAGAGCAAATTTTTCACACATCCTTGGACAAATAAAAGTTTTGCTATTAGACATAGGGTCACATGCACTACAAACTATATTGTGTACATGATAAATTGCCCTTGTGGCAAATTCTATGTCGGTAAGACACAGGATGATGCCCGCACTAGAATGGCCAATCACAGGTCAACTATCAGGGCAGCCCTTAGCAGCGGCAAATCAGATCAGCCGGTTGCCAGACACTTCCTTCAGGCAAAACACAAAAACACTGACTTAAGATTCATCATTATAGACCACATTCCACCCCTCTCCAGAGGAGGTGATAGGGGTAGGCTGCTACTGCAGAGAGAAAGTAGGTGGATCTTTACATTGGACACCTTGGTCCCTAAGGGATTGAATGTCAATTTGGATATACAATATTTCTTGTAATGGTTGGTTATTAGATTAGGTATGCTAACTATCTTGCTTTTGGATGTACCAAGTACATACTTGAGGATTATCTATTTGTGGCATACAGGACATAGCATTACCTGAATATGGTTTACACTAGAATGTATATCAGGGTCCATGGCACTCATAAGTGATGTTGAGGTCGGCTTGTTCTTGTGAGTCACGGGTTTTCAAGCTTGTTTATATTTATATTTATATTTATCGCTGGCATTAAATTAGACTCCAGTCGTAGCATTTTGACTATTTGCGGTCATGGATCGTTTTTATACATTTGTATTTTTTATACATTTGTATATATTGGTATAGGTTGGTTTAATGTAAGGATAATATTTCTCACTAGCATCAAAGGACAGGCTGAAGTATGATGTGGAACTCTGTTGATCAGGGAGCCCCATTACGAGGGGATTACAATGGCATGTATAATATATTATGTTGTTGTCCCTGGATACTTAGCAACCCTATATGGGTAGTTGTATTACCAAGTGAGTAGGAGCAGGAAAGTTAATGCTATTAGACACTTATGGATCGTTTTTGTATATATTTGTATATATTGGTATAGGTTGGTTGAATATAAGGAGAAGATTTCTCACTAGCATCTAAAGACAGGCTGAATCATGTTGTTGATCTTTGTGGATCAGGGAGCCCCAGTGCGTGGGGATTGTAATGGTACGCATCATATTTTATGTTGTTGTCCCTGGTTGCTTAGCAACCCTATACGGGTAAGTGTAATACCAAGTGAACAGGAACAGGGAAGTTACCGATATTGAATATTTATGCTGTATGGATGCATTATCTACTAGTCTGTTTGTCTTCTGATATGTCCTTTATCTGTTTTCAATATTAAACATTTTTGGTTGCTAGGCAACCATGCATAAACTATTCACCGATAGAGTGGGACCTCATTAGAGCGCTATGTGATATATGTGTTGCTCTAAGCTATAGATTAGGACTGGTGGGAATGGTTAAGTGACCAAAGTTGTGGAGTCTATGTTTAGCACTGATCTCTGCTGTAGCAGCGGTAGACACATAGTCACATAGTAGCGCACCACATAAATATAATGTAAATATAAATATAATGCTGATAACATTGAATAGCATATTCCAATACACACCATATTTCATGTAATTGAAGTACATATCTAATACTTGGTCATTTTAATATGAAATTGTATGCTGGGGAATGTTATGTTATTATACGGCTTTAATTTTTTCACTTGGTAACTTTTTGACCCTCTAGGGCCTCTGTAAAGTCTCTTGCGCATGTGCAGTTGCGCAGAGGGGACGCCACACGCACTAGCAGGATCAGTACCAGGTAATACACATAAATTGTTTATTCACTTGTTGTTTTGTAAGGTCTGAAAACGTTCACCTGAGTAAAAGTTTTGGTGATGAACACGGTGAGTGCCTTTCTTGCTTTATTTTTAAATTACATATTTAAAGTGCACCCCGGAGGTTGCATGTTAATAGTGAGTGTGGGATCCTATCTGAGTTTTATATATATATATATATATATATATATATATATATATATATATATATATATATTTATTTATATTCATATGAGATATACAGGGAGTGCAGAATTATTAGGCAAGTTGTATTTTTGAGGATTAATTTTATTATTGAACAACAACCATGTTCTCAATGAACCCAAAAAAACTCATTAATATCAAAGCTGAATATTTTTGGAAGTAGTTTTTAGTTTGTTTTTAGTTTTAGCTATTTTAGGGGGATATCTGTGTGTGCAGGTGACTATTACTGTGCATAATTATTAGGCAACTTAACAAAAAACAAATATATACCCATTTTAATTATTTATTTTTACCAGTGAAACCAATATAACATCTCAACATTCACAAATATACATTTCTGACATTCAAAAACAAAACAAAAACAAATCAGTGACCAATATAGCCACCTTTCTTTGCAAGGACACTCAAAAGCCTGCCATCCATGGATTCTGTCAGTGTTTTGATCTGTTCACCATCAACATTGCGTGCAGTAGCAACCACAGCCTCCCAGACACTGTTCAGAGAGGTGTACTGTTTTCCCTCCTTGTAAATCTCACATTTGATGATGGACCACAGGTTCTCAATGGGGTTCAGATCAGGTGAACAAGGAGGCCATGTCATTAGATTTTCTTCTTTTATACCCTTTCTCGCCAGCCACGCTGTGGAGTACTTGGACGCGTGTGATGGAGCATTGTCCTGCATGAAAATCATGTTTTTCTTGAAGGATGCAGACTTCTTCCTGTACCACTGCTTGAAGAAGGTGTCTTCCAGAAACTGGCAGTAGGACTGGGAGTTGAGCTTGACTTCATCCTCAACTCGAAAAGGCCCCACAAGCTCATCTTTGATGATACCAGCCCAAACCAGTACTCCACCTCCACCTTGCTGGCGTCTGAGTCGGACTGGAGCTCTCTGCCCTTTACCAATCCAGCCACGGGCCCATCCATCTGGCCCATCAAGACTCACTCTCATTTCATCAGTCCATAAAACCTTAGAAAAATCAGTCTTGAGATATTTCTTGGCCCAGTCTTGACGTTTCAGCTTGTGTGTCTTGTTCAGTGGTGGTCATCTTTCAGCCTTTCTTACCTTGGCCATGTCTCTGAGTATTGCACACCTTGTGCTTTTGGGCACTCCAGTGATGTTGCAGCTCTGAAATATGGCCAAACTGGTGGCAAGTGGCATCTTGGCAGCTGCACGCTTGACTTTTCTCAGTTCATGGGCAGTTATTTTGCACCTTGGTTTTTCCACACGCTTCTTGCGACCCTGTTGACTATTTTGAATGAAACGCTTGATTGTTCGATGATCACGCTTCAGAAGCTTTGCAATTTTAAGAGTGCTGCATCCCTCTGGAAGATATCTCACTATTTTTGACTTTTCTGAGCCTGTCAAGTCCTTCTTTTGACCCATTTTGCCAAAGGAAAGGAAGTTGCCTAATAATTATGCACACCTGATATAGGGTGTTGATGTCATTAGACCACACCCCTTCTCATTACAGAGATGCACATCACCTAATATGCTTAATTGGTAGTAGGCTTTCGAGCCTATACAGCTTGGAGTAAGACAACATGCATAAAGAGGATGATGTGGTCAAAATACTCATTTGCCTAATAATTCTGCACTCCCTGTATTCCAAAAGTCTATAATGTATATGTAAGCTAATTCCAATTATGTTAGCTCTGTATAGTTAGTAATATAACAAAACCCGGATAAAAGGATGTTTACCTGTGCCTCGCATACAAGTCAATGTCCAGAATAGATGCATTCTTTATTTCCAAGAGAGTTACTGACTTGGAGGCTGTTGCTGGAATAAAAGAGATAGTCCTCTCAGACCATGCTATTTTGACACTTAAATGAACAATTAAAAAGATAAATATCAATAATATAGGTAGATTTTATTTTCCCAGATATCTTGCAACAAATATTTATTTTAAAAACTGGTTAAAACAGAAAGGAGAGATTTCTTTCATTTTAATCAAGCACATTTTGAAAATAGCAAGCTATTCTGGGAGACATTTAAAACAGTAATAAGGGGAGATATTAAAGGTTTCTTAAAACTAAACAAATGAAGAATTCAGGCTAGAGATCTACAACTGTCTAATTATCTTCATAATTGTTATAACTCCTATGTAAGTGACCCCTCAAATAAGGATCTCCGGGAACGGTATGTTAAGGCAAAAAAAGAAAGAGACATTTTTTAAACCAAAAAATGGCACAAGAGGATCTAAGAACTAGAGCTTTCTTTTTTAGTTATGGGGGAAAGGCATGTGAATCATTAACTAATCTAGGCCTAGATTTAGAGTTCGGCGGTAAAAGGGCTGTTAACGCTCCGCGGGTTTTTTTCTGGCCGCACCATAAATTTAACTCTGGTATCGAGAGTTCAAACAAATGCTGCGTTAGGCTCCAAAAAAGGAGCGTAGAGCATTTTTACCGCAAATGCAACTCTCGATACCAGAGCTGCTTACGGACGCGGCCGGCATCAAAAACGTGCTCGTGCACGATTCTCCCATAGGAAACAATGGGGCTGTTTGAGCTGAAAAAAAACCTAACACCTGCAAAAAAGCAGCGTTCAGCTCCTAACGCAGCCCCATTGTTTCCTATGGGGAAACACTTCCTACGTCTGCACCTAACACTCTAACATGTACCCCGAGTCTAAACACCCCTAACCTTACACTTATTAACCCCTAATCTGCCGCCCCCGCTATCGCTGACCCCTGCATTACACTTTTAACCCCTAATCTGCCGCTCCGTAAAACGCCGCCACCTACGTTATCCCTATGTACCCCTAATCTGCTGCCCTAACATCGCCGACCCCTATATTATATTTATTAACCCCTAATCTGCCCTCCCTAACATCGCCGACACCTACCTTCAATTATTAACCCCTAAACTTCCGATCGGAGCTCACCGCTATTCTAATAAATGGATTAACCCCTAAAGCTAAGTCTAACCCTAACACTAACACCCCCCTAAGTTAAATATAATTTTTATCTAACGAAATAAATTAACTCTTATTAAATAACTTATTCCTATTTAAAGCTAAATACTTACCTGTAAAATAAATCCTAATATAGCTACAATATAAATTATAATTATATTATAGCTATTTTAGGATTAATATTTATTTTACAGGCAACTTTGTAATTATTTTAACCAGGTACAATAGCTATTAAATAGTTAAGAACTATTTAATAGTTACCTAGTTAAAATAATAACAAATTTACCTGTAAAATAAATCCTAACCTAAGTTATAATTAAACCTAACACTACCCTATCAATAAAATAATTAAATAAACTACCTACAATTACCTACAATTAACCTAACACTACACTATCAATAAATTAATTAAACACAATTGCTACAAATAAATACAATTAAATAAACTAGCTAAAGTACAAAAAATAAAAAAGAACTAAGTTACAGAAAATAAAAAAATATTTACAAACATAAGAAAAATATTACAACAATTTTAAACTAATTACACCTACTCTAAGCCCCCTAATAAAATAACAAAGCCCCCCAAAATAAAAAATTCCCTATCCTATTCTAAATTAAAAAGGTTACAAGCTCTTTTACCTTACCAGCCCTGAACAGGGCCCTTTGCGGGGCATGCCCCAAGAATTTCAGCTCTTTTGCCTGTAAAAGAATAAATACAATACCCCCCCCCAACATTACAACCCACCACCCACATACCCCTAATCTAACCCAAACCCCCCAAAAATAAACCTAACACTAAGCCCCTGAAGATCTTCCTACCTTGTCTTCACCATCCAGGTATCACCGATCCGTCCTGGCTCCAAGATCTTCATCCAACCCAAGCGGGGGTTGGCGATCCATAATCCGGTGCTCCAAAGTCTTCCTCCTATCCGGCAAGAAGAGGACATCCGGACCGGCAAACATCTTCTCCAAGCGGCATCTTCGATCTTCTTCCATCCGGTGCGGAGCGGGTCCATCTTGAAGCAGGCGACGCGGATCCATCCTCTTCTTCCGATGTCTCCCGACTAATGACGGTTCCTTTAAGGGACGTCATCCAAGATGGCGTCCCTCGAATTCCGATTGGCTGATAGGATTCTATCAGCCAATCGGAATTAAGGTAGGAATTTTCTGATTGGCTGATGGAATCAGCCAATCAGAATCAAGTTCAATCCGATTGGCCGATCCCATCAGCCAATCAGATTGAGCTCGCATTCTATTGGCTGATCGGAACAGCCAATAGAATGCGAGCTCAATCTGATTGGCTGATTGGATCAGCCAATCGGATTGAACTTGATTCTGATTGGCTGATTCCATCAGCCAATCAGAAAATTCCTACCTTAATTCCGATTGGCTGATAGAATCCTATCAGCCAATCGGAATTCGAGGGACGCCATCTTGGATGACGTCCCTTAAAGGAACCGTCATTAGTCGGGAGACATCGGAAGAAGAGGATGGATCCGCGTCGCCTGCTTCAAGATGGACCCGCTCCGCACCGGATGGAAGAAGATCGAAGATGCCGCTTGGAGAAGATGTTTGCCGGTCCGGATGTCCTCTTCTTGCCGGATAGGAGGAAGACTTTGGAGCACCGGATTATGGATCGCCAACCCCCGCTTGGGTTTGATGAAGATCTTGGAGCCAGGACGGATCGGTGATACCTGGATGGTGAAGACAAGGTAGGAAGATCTTCAGGGGCTTAGTGTTAGGTTTATTTAAGGGGGGTTTGGGTTAGATTAGGGGTATGTGGGTGGTGGGTTGTAATGTTGGGGGGGGGGTATTGTATTTATTCTTTTACAGGCAAAAGAGCTGAAATTCTTGGGGCATGCCCCGCAAAGTGCCCTGTTCAGGGCTGGTAAGGTAAAAGAGCTTGTAACCTTTTTAATTTAGAATAGGGTAGGGAATTTTCTATTTTGGGGGGCTTTGTTATTTTATTAGGGGGCTTAGAGTAGGTGTAATTAGTTTAAAATTGTTGTAATATTTTTCTTATGTTTGTAAATATTTTTTTATTTTCTGTAACTTAGTTCTTTTTTATTTTTTGTACTTTAGCTAGTTTATTTAATTGTATTTATTTGTAGCAATTGTGTTTAATTATTTTATTGATAGTGTAGTGTTAGGTTAATTGTAGGTAATTGTAGGTAGTTTATTTAATTATTTTATTGATAGGGTAGTGTTAGGTTTAATTATAACTTAGGTTAGGATTTATTTTACAGGTAAATTTGTTATTATTTTAACTAGGTAACTATTAAATAGTTCTTAACTATTTAATAGCTATTGTACCTGGTTAAAATAATTACAAAGTTGCCTGTAAAATAAATATTAATCCTAAAATAGCTATAATATAATTATAATTTATATTGTAGCTATATTAGGATTTATTTTACAGGTAAGTATTTAGCTTTAAATAGGAATAAGTTATTTAATAAGAGTTAATTTATTTCGTTAGATAAAAATTATATTTAACTTAGGGGGGTGTTAGTGTTAGGGTTAGACTTAGCTTTAGGGGTTAATCCATTTATTAGAATAGCGGTGAGCTCCGATCGGAAGTTTAGGGGTTAATAATTGAAGGTAGGTGTCGGCGATGTTAGGGAGGGCAGATTAGGGGTTAATACTATTTATGATAGGGTTAGTGAGGCGGATTAGGGGTTAATAACTTTATTATAGTAGCGCTCAGGTCCGCTCGCCAGATTAGGGGTTAATAAGTGTAGGCAGGTGTCGGCGACGTTGAGGGGGGCAGATTAGGGGTTAATAAATATAATATAGGGGTCGGCGGTGTTAGGGGCAGCAGATTAGGGGTACATAGGGATAACGTAGGTGGCGGCGATTTGCGGTCGGAAGATTAGGGGTTAATTATTGTAAGTAGCTGGCGGCGACGTTGTGGGGGGCAGGTTAGGGGTGAATAAATATAATACAGGGGTCGGGGCAGCAGATTAGGGGTACATAAATATAACGTAGGTGGCGGTCGGCAGATTAGGGGTTAAAAATTTTAATCGAGTGGCGGCGGTGTGGGGGGACCTCGGTTTAGGGGTACATAGGTAGTTTATGGGTGTTAGTGTACTTTAGGGTACAGTAGTTAAGAGCTTTATAAACCGGCGTTAGCCAGAAAGCTCTTAACTCCTGCTATTTTCAGGCGGCTGGAATCTTGTCGTTAGAGCTCTAACGCTCACTGCAGAAACGACTCTAAATACCGGCGTTAGAAAGATCCCATTGAAAAGATAGGCTACGCAAATGGCGTAGGGGGATCTGCGGTATGGAAAAGTCGCGGCTGAAAAGTGAGCGTTAGACCCTTTAATCACTGACTCCAAATACCAGCGGGCGCCCAAAACCAGCGTTAGGAGCCTCTAACGCTGGTTTTGACGGCTACCGCCGAACTCTAAATCTAGGCCCTAGTGAGGCTTAAAAGAAAAAGACAGGTCATTGATGATTTTTTAAATTAACAGGAAAAATGTACAAATATACAGGAAATAAATGATCTTGTTGTCCATTTTTTTTCAATGAGTATATTCAAAACGAGATATCAATCGACACGTGAAATTAGTCTTCTGGGATAAGATACAAGTCCCCAAAATTTCTAGAGATCATTTGAATAAACTTAATGCTCCTATATTTTAAAAGGAAATTATACAGGCAATTAAGAAAGCAGCCCTAAATAAAGCTTCTGGGTCAGACCAAATCCCAATAGAACTATACAAGATTCTCTCGGAAAATTGTGCCAACCTTAGAACATCTATTTAATAAATACTATTCACAAAACTCCATGAAATATATGCCTAAATGACAATAAAAGTAATATAACAAACAAAACAAAATGTACTTTGTATAAGTCTTATAATGCTCACCTCGACATAAAAGGTATGTGTGCATAAATTCAAAGAAATATGCTGATTTTTGAGAGAAAGGAAATATATGTCAACTAGTATACGTATATATTATATATCTTAAATGCCCATAATGCTTAAGTAAGCTTTAAATTATACTATTGGCATTGAATAGTAATTAGTGATATAATTATTAAACTGTGGTTGTTAAGAGAGAAAGTATCGGGATAAATCAAAAACATTTGGATACTTTTAATGGGGGGGTTTAACTGGGCAACTAGATGAAGTATGCTCTAAGTATGGATAAGGCTTTGGGAAGCTTATATAAGGGGTGTAAGTGAACGGAATACATACCCTGTAGGATAGTGATTAGGAGCAGATTTTACTGTTTTGGTGGCTTAAAGGTAACCACATACTCAGGTTGTGTAAGACCTAGAATTTATGTCATTGCTAGTATCCTCTGAATCTATTTACTCACAGGTTATCCTACTATTTTATAGATTGGCTACCTGAAGTTGCAACCTTCATCTATATAGGTCTCCTCCCCATGTAAGTAGCATTAGAAGGTCACACCCCACCTACTATCTGTAACTTAGGTTTTGCTCATCCAGAATGGTCCTGTGAGTTAACAAGGAGGTAAATAAATATATGAGCAAGACCCCCTCTAGGTTTAAAAGACTAAAGTTGTTGACCCTGCTGTCCTGGCCGCTGACAGCATTGTGTCAATCCTCATTACTTATTTATAATCCCCTCAATATAAATATAGCACTCACAAAGCAAGAAGTGTAGCAGAATGCAACCATTATTAAAAACCTATATGTGTAGCCATATAATGTAAAACTAAATATGCAACAGCAAGTAGATTTCACACATTACATATATAGGAGGAATAATAAACAATGACATACTATATTTATATTGCCAATTAGATAGAACAGTGGTATATTAAATTGGGTAGTGCAATATTATTAAGATACCCACAATAACATTTAGATCAAAGGTCATCATAAATTTGGGTATTCCATATTTAAAGGTAAGGTATTAAAAAGAAAAATCTGGACCATCCATTCAAAAAGGACCATTTAAAGGCAGAGTAGTAAGTTATATACATAAAAGTCTTCAGCATGTAAAGATTGTCTATTGGCACAATATAAAATATTAACAAAATAAGGGGACAACCGTTGGTTGTATAAAACTTATACAAATCTCCCAATTCTATATGTATATATAGATAAAAAAGAACAGATTATAGCAAATTAATTCATTTTCATAAGTGAGCAATAAAAACATTCAGGGAGACTTTCAAATAATAATGACTAGAGTCCAGTCTAATAGTCAGTGTCTCTGAATAGATGTATAGTGAGGGCGACCACCATCTAATAGTAGACTGCATATTTGGCCCCAGTCAGAATATAGAGTATTATTTACCCAACTCCGGTCTTTTCCAAAGTCCAATGGTGTGTAGCGAGGGTACTCCAGCACAGGTAGGACCTCATTTGGGCCATCAAGAAACTCTCAACCCAAAAATCTTTGCAAAGTGGAATTGCCGAGAAAACAAGTATAGGTATACCGAGCATGGTGTCTTTCCTCTCTTTGCCCTTTAGAGATAATGTCAGCAGCTAATGTAGCTGTCTGGACTTCTTGTGTAGCTTCTGCTCAGGAAATGCGGTCACAGCTTCAGTGGGAGCCGTACAAACTTTCGAAACTTCTCCTGGCAATAGGTCTTGCGGAGGAGACCCCACAGCAGAGGCAAGCTCATCTGACAAGGGGTGCGCTGATCGGAATAGAAGCAGCCTTCCTGAATGGTCTTAAGCAAGGACAGGAGGAGCATTAATGGACATCAGGGGCTCACAGGGAAAGCAATGCCATAAGTCCTTAGTTAAGGCAGCATAGTGATTCTAGAGGAGATTACAAATATCAGTCGGTGTAGATTTAGAACGATGTACTCGGTGGGAGAGGGGTTAATGCAGTACTTGCTAAGCAAGAAATGTCACCGTTATTTCTCGACTACATTACCCTGTTTGTTCAGTGGAATAACAGATGTTGCGTGGCTGATCTCCTTCATAGGCCTCAGTTGCATTGGTCAAGAACCTGAGTTATTGCTCTTGCTATCGATGTGTTGATAGTATCAGGGGGTGATAAAAGTGTCATAAATGTCTTTTTTATAGCTGGATGTTTCATAAATTCTGAAGTAATATTTAGATTGATGAAAAATTTTCAGGAGCTTCAGAAAACAAAGCCTGTCATGGCCGTGCCCAGTCACCCCCCCCCCCCCCCCGAAGTATATCTAATTATGCAATGGATTAATCAAAATAATACAAATATCACTCAGGTAGATTATGTGTTATGCTCACTATAAATCCTAAAAAAGAAAAACAAACACCCCATAACAGTATACAAACCCCAACCCCCCAAACACACAAAATAAAAATAAAGTAAAACCTAATCTACCCATTGCCCTGAAAAGGGCATTTGTATGGGCATTGCCCTTAAAAGGGCATTCAGCTCTTTTTCCTGCCCTTAAAAACCTACCCCAAAATGAAAAAAATAATAATTACACAAAATAACAAAATAATTATCCAAAATAATAACAATTATTCCTATTCTAATACCCATTTAAAAAAAAAATAACACCCCAAAATAAAAGAAACATAATCTAGAATAAACTACCAATAGTCTTTTAAAGGGCCTTTTATAGGGCATTGCCCACAGTTAAACAGCTCTTTTACCTGAAAAATAAAAATACAAATACCCACTAACATTACAACCCCCCCCGAACCCACAAAATAAAAAAAAACTATCTAAAAAACCTAATCTGAAAAGGGCAATTGTATAGGTATTGCCCTGAAAAGGGCATTCAGCTCTTTTAAGAGTGCCCACCCTTATCTAAAAAAAAACACCCCAAAAAACTTAAAAAAACCTAACACTAACCCCTCTGTAGGTACTCACAGTTGTTGAAGTCCTGCTTGAACTATTCTTATCCCAGCCGCTCCATCTTCATCCAAGCGGCATCTTCATTCCGGCAGCTCCATCTTTATCCATCACGGGACCGGCATCTTCTTCAACCCATGCAGAGGCAGAGCGACAATGCGCAGAGGTCAAGGCGAAGGTCCAAGGTGGAGGTCCAGGTGTAGTTCCAAGGCGGAGGTCCAGGTGGAGGTTCAAGGCGGAGGTCCAGGCGGAGGTCCATCGATCTGACGTGGAGGTCCTCTTCATGCGATCGTCTGCCGCACACTGAGGATTGAAATGCAAAGTACCCCTTTTATACTGTGGGTACCATTGAATTCCTATTGGCTGAAAAAGTTGAATCAGTCAATAGGAATTAGGGCTGCTAAAATCCTATTGGCTGTTAAAATAAGCCAATAGGATTTAAACAGCTCTCATTCTATTGGCTGATTTTAAGGGTTATTGGTAGTTTATTATAGGCTAGGTTTTTTTATTATTTCGGGTGTGCTTTTTTATTTTTATAGGGCTATTAGATTAGGTGTAATTCTTTTTTATTTGTAATAATTTAATTTGTTATTTTTCGTAATTTAGTGTTTGTTATTTTTTGTCATTTAGTATTTTTTATTTTTGTAATAAGATTCTTTTAAATTTTTATAGTAGTGTTGGGATTTTTTAATGTGTATTTTAGTTTTCTTTAATTGGTAGTTAGTTTAATTTTAGTTTACTAGTTATATTAGTTTAATTGTTAGTTTAAACTTAGTTTTTTTAATTTGACAGTTAAGTTTTAATTTAATTTAAGATAGGGAAACTGTAATTTTAATATAAAGTTAGGGGGCATTAGGTTTAGGGTTTATAAGTTTATTGTGAAGTGGGGGGCTTTCGGTTTATGGTTTAATAACTTTATTATAGTAGTGACGATGTTGGGGAGCAGCGGAATAGGGGTTAATATATTTTATTAGTGGCGGCGATGGCAGGAGTGGCAGATTAGGGGTTATTAAGTTTAATATAGTATTTGCGATGTGGGAGGGCCTCGGTTTAGGGGTTAATAGGTAGTTTATGGGTGTTAGTGTATTTTGTAACACTTTAGTTATGAGTTTTATGTAACAGTTTTGTAGCGTAAAACTCATAACTACTGCTCTCAGATGTAGAAACGTATCTTGTTGGTATAGGGTGTAACACAAGCTTTTTAGCCTCACTACAAAACTCATAATGGCTGCGCTATGGAAGTCCCATTAAAAAACGTTATTTTTACGTGTGCGGGAGTGACATTGCATTACAGGCTAAAAGGCTTGCGGAACAGCTATACCGACAAGACTTGTAATGGCTGCGGTGCTGTTTTAAAGCTGAAATTTATTTTTTCAGCGTTAAAACACGAACGCAAAACTTGTAATCTAGGTGACACAATAATAAAACAGTACATTTATAATGCAATTTAAAGGGAGACATTTTACATTGCTATAAAAAAAAATCTTATCTTCCTTTTAAAATGAGTTTTGTGAAAATAAAAAAATTGCACATTTGTATGTTTTTTGTGAGTGTGTGTGTGCTTTTTTTTTACATACTACAGAAATACTTTTTTCACTATGTAAGGGAGGTTCTATCATTTTTATTCTTCTTGAAAAGGCAAAATTGGTGTATGGATTAATTAATCAATTAGTTTATGTAATGATGTATTTATTTATCTTATTGATGTCTTACATATATTGTATATATATATATATATATATATATATATATATATATATATATATATATATATATATATATATATAATTATTTGAAACCCAGATTTGAAGTAGGTTTTGTGATTCTTCTCATGCTTGCTGATTTTCCTTCAACTAGAAGATCTGTTCAGTGGCATCAGTTTGTTAACACCGTCTAGTGAACACTGATGATTCCTGGTAACGAAAATGTATTGTTAACTGAACTGTAGGGAAGGTAGATGAGCTTGCAGCTAATGCATTCTCAAAGCTACGTTGCATGAAAAAATCAGGTGCAGAGCAAAAGCAATAATAAAAAAAATGAAAAGACTTTAAGTGCTATTATTATTACATGTGCAAGTTTTCCTCTGCCCTTTCAAGAACCTCCTTGTTTTTCCTAAGCCTACAGGTATTGATAAATTCTTTGCAGGAAAATCATATTATTTTTTTTTTGTTGGAAGAAAATATCATATTGTAAAGGCCCATTAAAGTGACATGGAATTGAATATGTTCTATAGAAAAGATGATCTTTCATTTCATGTTATTTAAATGATGTTTGTGCCACAGTCCTCTCTGAATTGGAAAGATTTGTTTTTAAATATAATAATATATATAAATGCATAAATAATGTAAAGGGACAATCCATAACTGTATATATTTAATTACTGCTGCAGTGCTGACATACAGAAAGAACACAAATAAAATAATAAAAAAAATCACAAGGGGGGGGCGGAGCTAACCTCTGAGAAGACTGAACGCGTATGACAGGAGCTCCTGCCCTTATTATATGTTTTTCTGGGGTTACTCTTGACCTGAGATCCCATAAAGAGTGGGGGTGCAATTTACCCCTATCTGAAACCCTGCTTTACAACTGGGAGCAAGATCCAGGAGCGCTTCCCCAGTTTACTGTCGGAGCTACAAAGTTCGGCCTAGCCACGAGGTGAGGCTGTCATGGAGGACCCTCATATGGCTATATTAGCCCTTCTTGAAGATTATGGACGCAACTTACTCTCTAGATTGGACCGGCTTTTATTGATCAGTAAGCGTCCGAGCTTGGAAAGAGATCAGCCTCCTGGGGAATCTACCTTACGTGAGGAACCTACCCAAGTTAATGCCATCAGCCACCCTGTTTCAGAGAGGAAGTTCCCTGGGTCCCAGAGAGGGATGAGTGCAGATTTGCCTAACCAGTGTTCTGGAATACTTTTGGGAAGAAGCCCACGCTCTGTTGTGAAACTGCAGGTTTGCGAACGGCTAGATGCTTTTGGGCCCTCCCTGCTTCCCCTAGTTCCCATCCGGGGAGCTGCTGCTAGCTCTTTGGAAGACGGGGGTGGTGCGAGAGCTGAAATGGTGACGGAGGAGACCTTACAGGATCAGCCTAACCTGCTGCCGCTGGAACACATCCTCTCCTACACTAACGCTGCCCAGCCCCTGTATAGAGGTGAGGTCATCTGGCTAGATACCGGGACTTACTTGGGCGACACAACGGCGATCCACACTGATCTGCTTACCCAGAATGACACCGTCTTCCCAGCTGTCCAGACTGTACTTAAAAGTTGGCGAGTAGGAGTGGGGTAGCTTGAGGACATTACTTTGGACCCTAAGACACTGGTCTACCCGGTCCTCTTAGTCATATATATAATTACCCACTTATGGCTGCCTTCGTGAACAATACCCATTGACTCATGCAAAGGAACTATTCTTTATTTTCTATGAGGTGTTTCCTATTTAACAGTCTATGGCAGCACAAGAGAAACTTAACTTTTTACTATATTATACTTCTTATAATTTCTTATATAATGCCTAGAGTCCATACAAACATAAATCTACAGTAACAATGTCTCATGGATAGGCAATATGTTTTGCTTAAATATTTTAAAATTACTAGCTGTGTAATTTAGAGCCTCAATAGCTGAATCTTGGGTATACAGCAGCGGTTAGTTAACGTCTAGAATATTATCCTGCTTGTTGATGTGCTGCTGCTTGAGACCCAGTTTTTGGCCCGTAAAGTCTACACTTGTTAAGCTTACTACCTAAGACTGTGTGCACTCTGAGACTGAACCTTCTTGTTGTTTCCCCTTATACGCAGAACAAACAAATACTTACCAGCAGTGGCTCCTGGGTTTAGTAGTCTAGCCTTAAGAGTATTATTTTTATGTTTAATGGTGTAAGATATCGCTTATATGCAACAATTTTTTTTTCTTTTTCAGCACTTATATAGATACAGTACTGCTTAGTAAAGTTTTGTTTTAGGGGTGGAATTAACCGGGAATCATTAGCAATAGTTGTAAATAGAAAATATCTATGTTCTGTATATATGCTGGGTGTATTAGAACCTTAGTGCTTCAGTCAGTTAGAGGCTCCCTCTCTCTCGCGATTTGTAATCGGCCCATGATGACACATAGTCGGATCCCCACTAGAGGACTACCTCCTGCTCCTTCATATTGCCTGTCAAACTATACATGAGATTACTTGTGCTTAATAGCGCTAGTATCAAATAGCCACTATCATAAATATTTATGTCCATCTAGATCTCCCTAGATTAACTGTCTCTGTGTTCCAAAGTAACACTGTGGATCTAAAGTTTGGCAGCTCCTATATACGATCTGAGTGCTAACAGCTGACCTATGTCCCATCTATTTATTATTTATGAAACACCCGCCTAGAAACGCTGGCCTTCTTTTTAATTAGCGATTAAGGAGCCTCTACAATGACCAATTCCAGGCTAAGGCTTCTGAGTGTTATAGCACTTTGCTGACACTGCGTAGCTGTCTATAGTTATGGGTATTGATCCGGAGCCCTATGTCAGCTGTTATACAGATATGTGGAATGAGCTCTTATATATATTACATTTTTGGCCACTTCTCTCATGTTAACTGGGGCCCACACAGGTATAACAGTAACAATGTTCTATGGATAGTCAGGGTGATAACTTACATATTCTAGCATTCTACTGTCATGTATGATTAACCTAGAGCTCTTGTCTGAAATGTATATTCTATTCTAGGCTGTCCATATGCTTAGTTGTCCTTATTCAGCTAGTCATGATGTTTCGTTGTTCTATCAATATCTTTGGGCACTATGGTAGAAGTGTGAGTTAATAATAGTAAGATTTGTTATTTTTGGCCTTTCCCCCGCCCTCCCCTCCTTTCCTTCCTCCCCTTCCCCCCTCCCTCTCCTTCCTCCCCTTCCCTCCCCCCCTTCCTCCCCTTCCCTCCCCCCCTTCCCTCCCCTTCCCTCCCCTTCCGTGCCCCCCTCCCCCCATTCCCTTTCCCTTCCCCCCATTCCCTTTCCCTTCCCCCCATCCCCCTTCCCTTCCCCTTCCTCCCCCTCCCCCCCTCTCCTTCCCCTCCTCATTTCTGTGCGGTTGGGGATGACTCCCTTTCTCTCTGCACACCTTTTGGCAGAGTTTAGTAGTCTCTGCCCTACCTGTTGAGCCATGACTAAGTTTTTATTCCCCTGCACCATTGTAGAATGGCTCACGGGGGTTCAACACAGGATCATTGATTTTATAGTGATTTCCTGTTTCCTGAAGTTTACTTAAGATAGTGGTTTTGAGATTGCCTATGTTCTAATGGAGGCTCAGTACTAATGGTTATTGGACTAAAATAACAACCAAGAGAAGTTACATTCCATGTTTTCACAAATGTTGATCTGTACAGAGTTATCCTGATGCCTTTATTATGCTTTACTATTTTTGATGTTGTGTATACACTTTACAATCTGTGTTTATCCCACATAAGTTGAATTTGCAATCTTTAGCATTATCTATGTTGCCATGTCCTCAATTGTTTTGTTTTACTTTTGGTCCCACGACTGGACCTGCTTGTCTGAGGAACTCGCAAAACCTATAAGATTTAAAAAATGAGGTGCCCTTCGTGTAATGTCATGCCAGTACCATATAAGTTGTACAATGTATTCTGTAGATGAGACTGTTGCCAATGTATTATTTTAACCTCAATAAAAAACTATTTAATAAAAAAATAAAAAAATCACAAGGTTTTTTTATGTCATATATTCAGAGTAAGAATTTAATATATTAATCATAAATTTGTGTATTTGAATTGAGCATTAGTTAAAAACAAATAGGGTCAGATTACAAGTAGAGCATTATTTAACACTTCCACTTGATCGTTAACTGCACTAGAAGTAAGCTTTTTGCACGCGTTAGGTTACGTATGTGTTGCAAGTTGAAAGTAAACTGTTTTTTCGTGTGCACTAAGCTGACAAGGGTAAAAAAACAAACTTACAATAATGTGCATGCAATAACGTATTCCCTTCTAGAAGTCAATGGAGCAAAAAAAATTGGGAAAAAAACTAACACCTTAAAGGGCCATAATACCCAAATGTTTAAACACTTGAAAGTGATGCAGCATAGTTGTTAAAAGCTGACTAGAAAATATCACTTGAACATCTCTATGTAAAAAAGAAAGATATTTTACCTCAAAAGTTCCTCAGTAGCCACATCCCATTGTAAAGGATTTCTAAGCAGCAATTCAGTATGTCTGTCCTGGGACAGCTAAGGGGATGAGCCTTGTGCACTCTCATATTATTTCCCTATTCAGCTTTCTATGAAATCTCATGAGAGTTAAGTGAAATCTCATGAGATCACAGTAAAAGAGTTCATGACCTCAGCACTGCTGATGCTGATTGGCTGCTGTTCATTTCTTCATTTTTTTTTTTTTTTACCTGCAGCTGGGAGGAGCTGAGTATAACTTTTTACACAGAACTTACTCTGTTGAGCTGAGGAGATTGTGAGGTAAAAATATCTTCCTTTTTTACATAGAGATGCTCAGGTGATATTTTCCTTTCAGCTTTTTACAGCTATGCTGCATCAGTTTCAAGTGATTTAGCATATGAGTATTATGTCCCTTTAATTGTGCAAACCCAATGGCATATTCTTAAGTGCGCTAACCAGACATGAGAATATTTCACATTTCAATGTTCTTCACATAGCAGAATGTGTTCAATTTATTAATAAATACATATGTCTACATATATCTGATGGTATTTTAATACAATATATATCTATACCTATATATTCAAATATTTACATGATTCTATATAGGTATACCGATATATATAGGAAGAACTATTCAAAATTGCATTGAACATATTCTACTATATGCAGAACATTGGAATGTGAAACATATACAGTAAATGCATAGTATACCACTTAATATAAAAATGAATATTGCATAAATATGTGTTTACATGTTTTCTGTAAAGGGCTCTAATGCATTCACACACATATATATAAATATATATATATATATATATATATATATGTGTGTGTGTGTGTGTGTGTATACATGTGTATTTATATGTTTATAAGTGTATATATGCCTGTTTTACATAAAAAACATATAAATACATAAATATATATATATATATATATATATATACTGTATATATAAACAATTAAACTCATAATAACATTATTAACATTATCTAATGAAAAATATTTTAAAATAATGCACAACAAAGTTAGGTATAAGGGCTAAAAGATATGAGGTATCATGTGTTAGAAAAAAACAACAACAAAGGGCTTCAACAATGAAATACATATATGTTTTTACGTATTTATATGTGTATATATGTATTTACAGTCATATATATATATATATATATATATATATATATATATATATATATATATATATATATATATATATATATATATATATACATAAACACATAAATACATATGTACACAAATAAGACATATATTTTTAAGTACATAGGATGCCTTTGCATTTAAGTAGATGAAAACATGTAAAACCATATTTATGCAATATCCAAATTTAATAAAATGTTATACTCTGTATTTACTGTAAATCTTTTCACATTCCAATGTTCTGCACATATAGGAATATATATATATATATATATATATATATATATACAGTTCAAATAGGATCTGCACTCTTTGTATCCAACTTACAGTAGGTAACAACAACCTGGGTGCTAGTCTGTTTCCAAATAGCTGCAGTTCCCATGTCTCAATCCGATTGGTTTGCATCATCTCTTCTAACAGCCACTCACTAAAGTAACCGCATGACTATTTACAATATCCTGGTTAATGTGTGACGTATGCTCTTGGTGTGTCATCTGTATAGTAACATGGTATCACCTAATCAGTTGTTCTGATTGTCAGGATGCAATCAGAGAGTAGGAACCATTTTCAAACACCAGTTAGTCTATTTCTAAGACATATTCTTATGACAGTAAAAAAAAATTAATCCGTCTCCCATACATCAAACTGCTTGTATCATCTGAGGTAGAAGCATAAACAAGACTACCACTCATGGGTTGATTATGGCAGATCATCAAAAAATATTGTATTAAATGTGCCTCTTGATAGTCCTGGGGATATATTATAACAAATGCCATTTGCATGGAACATATATTGTGCAAGAGATATGCCGTGCAAACGTATCTGATACAGGATTATAGTTGTTCACGGGTAACTAAGGATAACAATATTAAAAACAAAAATAACTTATCTTGTAAAAATTCAGTCTTAGATTACACACAGTGGAAACCCCAGTGTTGTTTAAGGAGGAACTTACAGAGGGTAAGAAAGAGGTGTAGAGCATGCCAGTAGTGTAGAGGGAACATCCAATTATATCAACACGTTGTTTTATAGTTTTATAGAGATGTGTAATACTGAAGACCATAGTTAGTAGGGAAATCTCCAAAGTAGATACCCATGCACTGACATAGTATAGCATTAAGGGCTCTGTCCAATAAACCAACCAAAATCCAATTTTATGTTTAAGCCCCTTGGTGCCACAGTGCCTAACATAAAGATCCACTTAGACTCCAGTTGAAGTAACAGTTTTGCTTGATCACCACCCCTCCTTGGGGTTGGTATATGGTAGATAATCATTGTGCTCAAACTTGATAAGTTGTATCTATGTGGGGCAAAGTGTTGTGCCACTTGTTGGTCTGAATCTCCTTTCTTGATCACCTCCCTGATGGCATATCTATGGTTGGCCATTCTCTCCTTAAAGGTAGTTGTCATTTTGCCAACATGAAAATGAGAACATGGGCAAATCAGTATATAGATTACAAAGGTGCGGTTGCACGAAAGCCGATGACGTATTGTTTGCCTCTTATTCTTGTGGGGGTGTTGGAAAGAGTCCCCCATGCATACTGTTGCAAGTGATGCAATCCCACATCTGAAACATCCCAGTCATGTGGATCTAAGACATGTCTCCAAAGTGTAGCAATCTTTAGGATCCGATTTAACAAGCAAATCACAGACATTTTTTGCCTTGTGATATACCATCCTCGCTGCCTTATGTTTCCAAGTAGAAAGGCTTTTATCAGTACCCAGAATGTCCCATCTTTTTTGTATCGATTCCTGTAATCAAGAATGGGATTAAGTATAGGTCATCACAAAATTTAATTGGGGATCAGCAGATGTTAGTTTATTTCTCTTTCCTGTCAATAGGTTGTCCTGTGTACATTGATCAAACTGGCTTCTGGTAGAAAATACATTAGTTTTACGATAGCCACTTTATAATAGCTTCTTGCACATATTGTCAAATTGTTGTGTTAATATTTCCAGGTCTGAGTTGTTTCTTATCACTCTGGTGAGTTGGGAGGAGATTGCATTTTTTGGAGCCTAGGATGATAGCTAGACGAAAGTAGTAGTGAATGTCTATCCGTTGCGTTTAGTATATAGGGATGTGCCAAATCTTAAAGCATTTCCACTATTACCCTTAAATATATTAAGGTCTAGAAAATGTATACTGTTGAGATCATATTCAATCTTAAATCTGATGGGGGAGTCCAAAGCATTAAGCTCATGTACCCATTCTACTAGTGCTTCTGGTGTTCCTGTCCATGCAAAGAATATCAATATAACATGTGTAGAAAGGTATGTTAGCATGTTGTAATGGTTTCATAACATTTAGCTCATACCAACGCATGAACATATTGGCATATACAGTATCCATGTTCGAACCCATAGCCGTTACTGCTATTTGGATAAAGAAATTGTTCTCAAAACTAAAATGGTTCTTTATCAAGCAGTGTTCCATTAATTCAATAAAAAACTTAAAGGGACAGTAAAGTCCAAAAAAAAACTTTTATGTTTCAAATAGGGCATGTAATTTTAAACAACTTTCCAATTTACTTTTATCACCAATTTTGCTTTGTTCTCTTTCTAATCTTAGTTGAAAGCTAAACCTAGGAGGTTCATATGCTAATTTCATAGACCTTGAAGGCATCCTCTAATCTAAATGCATTTTTATAGTTTTTCACCACTAGAGGGCCTTAGTTTGTGTTTCATATAGATAACATTGAGCTCATGCACGTGAATTTACCATGGAGACAGCTCTGATTGGCTAAAATGCAAGTCTGTCAAAAGAACTGAAATAAGAGGGCAATATGCTGAGGCTTAGGTACAAGGTAATGACAGCGATACAATGTGTATAATTATAACTGTGTTGGTTATGCAAAACTGGGGAATTGGTAATTAAGGGATTATCTATCTTTTAGAACAACAAAAATGCTGGTGTTGACTGTCCCTTTAAGTGGGGGACCCTTGTATTCACTAGAGCCTGTGACTATGGATCTGACAGCATCCAGACCATCAAACTGTCAACACCCATAGTCATAAGGATGTCACCTTCATTAAGAACCTTATGATTCTTTAATTTTCT
Organism: Bombina bombina; assembly: GCF_027579735.1. Taxonomy (NCBI): domain Eukaryota; kingdom Metazoa; phylum Chordata; class Amphibia; order Anura; family Bombinatoridae; genus Bombina; species Bombina bombina. Next base: position 631,147,550 of record NC_069500.1, read on the forward strand.
AATCATGGCAGTGTAGTCTTGTAAATATGAAAAAGACTGGTGTACCACTGGCTTTAGGTTAAAATCTACATATTCAGCAATGTCAGAGAAGACAGACTCTCTAGCCGAAACTATAAGCCTTCCATGTGGGTTAGATAAACATTTATGAGTTTTTGGATGATCAATGATCAAAACATCACTTTCCTGTGGAGTAATATAGTTCATCTGCAATGCATGTGTAACTGTTGTGTCAATTAAAGTTTTGCATGGTCTAGTAGGATTGAATGATAGTTGTTATTACGTAGAAAGGTCAGATAATTGGTAAAAAGCCTCTAGTCTATAATCACTATAGTCTTGTATCTCTATAGTGCCCCCTTTTTCAGCAGGCATGTATATAATCATGTATACATATAGGTATAGATATATACTGTACCAAAATACCATTTTATATATATATATATATATATATATATATATATATATAAAACACACAGAGAAAGTCCAGCACTCACTTACAAGCTCTCAGCTAAGATTTAAAAGCAAAAATGGAAAGGTTAGTTACCGCATTTGGCCAAATGAGACAAGCCCAGGTACCACATCAAGGTCCTTTCCAATACCTGGGACCATAAAACAGTCACACAATGCAAGCTCTCAAATCCAAACAAACTGGGAACAAGGGAAGGGTGCACAGGCTTATGTAATCACCCTAGACATATACAAAACACGGAAGGGGACTGCACTCTCATACCGGACTGGGTACACATCCCATGACCCTGCAACATGCTCAGCCCTGAGTGCTCACTGGCACTTACAGGAAGCTTTGCTGTCCCCAGAGTCACAGGCAGTTAACCCCAGACAGGTCTGGGTGCAAGAACCATAGGGAAAATTACAAAACAAATTAATACAACACACAGAGAAAGTCCAGCACTCACTTACAAGCTCTCAGCTAAGATTTAAAAGCAAAAATGGAAACCTTAGTTACCGCATTTGGCCAAATGGGACAAGCCCAGGTACCACATCAAGGTCCTTTCCAATACCTGGGACCATAAAACAGCCACACAATGCAAGCTTTCAAATCCAAACAAACTAATACAAATTATTACAAAATAGGGTGCACAGGCTTATGTAATCACCCTAGACATATACAAAACACGGAAGGGGACTGCACTCTCTCTCTCTCTCTCTCTCTCTCTCTCTCTCTCTGTATATATATATATATATATATATATATATATATATATATATATATATATATATACAGAGATAGAGAGATAAATAAAGAGAGAGAGATGTATTTATGAATAAATACATATTCTGCTAAATGATGAAAATTGGAATGTGAAATATTCATATTTTCATAGTTCACTTGGGAATATGCGATTGGGTTTGTGTTAGTAAAAGGGCTTTTTTATTTTATTAGGGGGCTTAGATTAGGTGTAATTAGATTAAAATTCTTGTAATATTTTTTTTATTTTTTGTAATTTAGTGTTTTTCTTTTTGTATTATAGTTTAGATTATTTAATTGTATTTTAGTTTAGAAAATTGTAGTTAATTTATTTAATTAATTTATTGATAGTGTAGTGTTAGGTGTATTTGTAACTTAGGTTAGGATTTATTTTACAGGGAATTTTGTAATTATTTTAACTAGGTAGCTATTAAATAATTAATAACTATTTAATAGCTATTGTACCTAGTTAAAATAGATACAAAGTTGCCTGTAAAATAAATATAAATCCTAAAATAGATACAATGTAACTATTAGTTATATTGTAGCTATATTAGGGTTTATTTTATAGGTAAATATTTAGTTTTAAATAGGATTAATTTATTTAATGATAGTAATTTTAGTTTGTTTTATTTAAATTATATTTAAGTTAGGGGGGTGTTAGGGTTAGACTTAAGTTTAGGGGTTAATAACTTTATTATAGTAGCAGCGCCGTTGGGGGCGGGAGATTAGGGGTTAATAATTATTGGTAGGTGGCGGCGATGTTAGGGAGGGCAGATTAGGGGTTAATACAATTTATTATAGTGTTTGTGAGGCGGGAGTGCAGCGGTTTATGGGTTAATACATTTATTATAGTGGCGGCGATGTCCGGTCGGCACATTAGGGGTTAATAAGTGTAGGAAAATGGCGGCGACTTTGGGGGGGACAGATTAGTGGTTAATAAATATAATATAGGTGTCAGCGATGTTAGGGGCAGCAGATTAGGGGTTCATAGCTATAATGTAGGTTGCGGCGGTGTCCCGGAGCGGCAGATTAGGGGTTAATAATATAATGTAGGTGTCAGCGATAGCGGGGGCGGCAGATTAGGAGTTAATAAATGTAAGATTAGGGGTGTTTAGACTCTGGGTTCATGTTAGGATGTTAGGTGCAGACATAAAATTCCTTTCCCCATAGGAAACAATGGGGCTGCATTAGGAGCTCAGCCCCATTGTTTCCTATGGGGAAATCGTGCACGAGCACGTTTTTCCATCTTACCGCTACCGTAAGCAACGCTGGTATTGAGGGTTGAAGTGGAGCTAAATTTGGCTCAACGCTCACTTTTCTGAGGCTAATGCAGCCATTAAGACAACTCGTAATACCAGCTTTGTCTTAAGGGTACGCTGGAAAAAAAGGCTTGTTAGCACCGCAGGTCTTTACCAACAAAACTCGTAATCTAGGCGTTTGTATCTGAGTCCTTGATGTGCGGTGAGGTCAGAGGCTGGTGAGGCACTCGCTATGATATGCCCGATAAACACATATATGAATTCAACAGAGGTAGCTTAAATTAACAAAAAAGTCAGGTTGCAGGTCCAATTTAATGCTTATATTAAATTTGCTTCATTCTCTTGGTATCCTTTGTTGAAAGATGTGCAGTAATGCACTACTGGGTTCTAACTGGACATATTAAATGAGTCAATGACAAGATACATATGTCTCCAGCCACCATAGGTATGCTTTTCAAAGGATACTAAAAGAAACAATCTAATTAGATAAAAGAAGTAAAACATTTGTTTAATATTGTATGTTCTATCTGAAACATGAAAAAAATGTTGTGTTTAATGCTCCTTTAATGTTTTACAACAAATAAACATCCTTTTTATGCAGCTATTCTCCAGTAGTCAAACTCGACCCACCAGTGCCTTATTTACCAATATGGGCTTTATCCTTCAGACAACAAGGCTAGTCACTGTCATAAAGTTAGTATAAATAGTTATTCAGCTGTTGTCCACTAAAACCAATTAGGGACATATATGTAGCAGGTTTAGCCTTTAAAAGTCAGCAAGGTGCATTCCATGTTCTGATAATTAGAAATTGCATACTTTCAGTGCTAAATCACATGATAAAGGGGGCAAAATAAATATTGAAAATATATTGTAAAGTTGTTTTATTATTCATAAAAAGAAGGAAGGAATGTTTTTTGTAGCTGTATCTGAAAAATGTCACACATGAGGTGAAGGGCAGACAAAAATATTTGGGAGCCAGTGGTTTTCCAAATAATTTATCATCTGTCTATGTGCTTATATACAGTCTGCTTGCAGATAAAACAGCACATCTGAGTATGACAATAACACTAGATCTGTATCACTTTAATGATGTCTGCTATACAATAGGCTATAAAGAACGGATTTCACAATGTCAGTAGTTTAACCCCATTGCTGACATGAGGACCTAGCAATGAAATATCAAGAAATGAAAAAGATCAACTTAATATTTGTTTTCCAACCTTAAGAAAAACTGTTAGTATAAGTATCTATACAAGTAAACAGCTATATGTTAGTTCCTTGCTACACCCCATGCACTAAAATATTAGGTTAATCAAATTTTTCAATGGGCTGCCATACATATTTAGGCCTAAATATGAATTAAATTGTTTGCAAACGGACTGCTGAGCTGTGAGGACGTGTGTGTGCAGAGCTCCCGAACTTAAGCACATATTTCTTGTAAATACTTTAGTTTATTTTTATTTTTTATCATATAAAACAACTTAAGTAGCTTGCTAAAAGCTGAGTAAACACGGGAACAACTTCCCCCGCACTTTTCACCAAAGCTAACGGCTCCGAAAACAAGTACTGTCACAACGGCTTGCGACTAGAGGAGGTTTGGGCAAGCCCTAAAACGGACCACATACTCCCTTCCAGCACCACTGCCACACCACTCCGGAGGGTCGGGGCTCCGCTCCGGAGGGCTACACAGGCCGGCAACAGACTGAAGGAAAGAGGAGACAAGCGACTCAGCTCACTGCGTGTACCCGCAGGCACTGAGCTACACAGACCCGTTCGCTGACATCGGGGGAAACCCCTTACCACAACCCCTTGTCGTAAGACTTTCTGGGGACCCGACCACGCCGAACATCAGAGCGGACACCCCAAGCAACAGGGACAGATCGATCCCCATAGAGAACCAGCTAAGAGCAGGGGCGCGAAACTCCGCCATCTTGGCCGCAGCACTTTTAGGCCTACGGGCCTTCCAGATCCTACACACCTAAGAGACTTATAACCGAAGACAACAGGGTAAGCAAAATACACAAGCTATATACATAAGAACCCTATCTACCATTCTGGGCCTCCGACGGGTGAAATATAGGCCAGACCCTTATAGAAATTTTCCGGCTTCACTGCTATACTAACCAGGCCTCAATAACCACGTGGCTGGTCGGACCCCCATCCACTATAACGGCTTACGGCCGAACAACAAGGGGGATAGTTGTTTCCTACATAACCTATATGCATTAGCATAGAAAAGTTTAATCAATTTACAGACTCTCTAACTACACGAAAGGTGTCTTTTACGTTTTGGTCGCTGACTGCTATGCACACCATCTAGTACTATATCAATGTGCTGAGACACCTACTGAGCCGGTCAGTTCCTTACTAAATTATCCCTGCAAGAAACAACACAAATACCTCCTAAGCCTAAGGGGGCAGAACTAGAGACTGCACTTTGGGATCCACTTTAGGAGTGTTTTCAGGGACGGACAAGTAGTCACCAGACTAAGGAACTACAACGGGCCTATTACTACTAGACCATACACAACCTGCCTCGCAAGTTTTATGATTCACCCACAACTGTTACAATGCATATAAAGTGATTGAAATGAGGTGAGGGTGAAGGGGTTCAACTTGCTCTTTCCTTCCTTTAGCAAGCACAGACCTAGAGTCATGCCTTAAACTTTGACACAGTAACATCTCCTACATCATTTAACCCCTGAGTCGAATACTAAACCAAAGTGTCACTACCTGCTTATATACTCTTTTTGTTTTCCCTTACTCTGGACCTCTACCGCATCACATGATGAAGAATAAAACACAAACAGTTAAAGAATGCCTATCAAAGTCCCAACTGAAACACAAACAGGGGAATAAAAGCCCCCCCACCCAAGGAGACTCTTCGAATACCAGCCTAATAGAAATGGCAGATCCTCTCCCAGCAGAAATTCAAAACAAAGAACTGCTTTCTCAAATTAAATCCGTGTTCCAGGAAGAGCTTAAATCAGCTTTGTCGGATCTCAGACAGGATATCAAAGAAATTGGTACTCGCACTGCTGAACTAGAGGAAAAAACAGATGCAATAGCAGATGAAATACCTCACATACAAAAATCTATTTCGGAACATACAGAATATATAAATAAACTAGAGGATCAAATAGAAGACCTTGAAAACAGATCCCGCAGATCCAACTTAAGAATCAGAAATCTACCGGAAACATATAAAAATCTGGATGAGACTGTGACCTCTCTATTTCATCAACTGGCCCCAGATATAGAGCTAGACAAGCTTTTAATGGACAGGGTACACAGAGCCCTTACCAAACCCCAACAGTCCTCTGCAAGAGACATAGTCCTCAAACTTCACTACTACCATGTGAAAGAATTAATCCTCAAAGCGGCCAGACAATTGCCAACAATAAACTTTGAGGGCCACTCCATCCAAATTTATGCAGACGTGGCACCAATCACACTACGAAAGAGAAGGGATCTTAAACCTATTACACAAGCCCTCTCGAGGGCCCAAGTCAAATATCGATGGCTGTTTCCCTTCAAACTGGCCTTTTCATATAATAATATCTATTATGCTTGCTCGGACTTGAATGAAGGACTATCGACTCTCCGAAGATTGGAGATCCCCTTTGATCCCCCTCAAACACCCCTCAACAAGAACCCCCAGAAAAAACACATTCAAAGGGAGTGGACCCCAGTAGGCCAAACGAAAAAGCATAGGAAAAATAAGACTATCTCAAATACCCATTCAGAAGACGAGTCACCCTCTGAAGAGGAATCCTCCCCGACCTGACAAAACTGGGGGTCTAGGAGGATCCTAATTCTTAAATTTTTGAAGCTTTGGTTAATTGCTAGCGGCCCTGAGGCTAATAGACCTTAATAACATAAAATAACAGCCAAAACGGCCTGCAGGCCCGAGAACTTTGTACTAGTCAAGTCTGCACATCACACTTTTGTTTTTCCTTTTTTTTTTTTTTGTGTATTGTTATTTTTGCAGACCTGGTTATTTTTTGACCTCACTCAGGGGTTATTATTATTATTATTATTATTCATGTTCTTATTATAGTTATTGTAGCTGACATTAATGAAGTTAATATAGTTGATATAATTCATAGTACAGCTATAGAATGTTCTGTACACCAAAATTGTTACTAGTATCATTTATAAGTCTGTTTGCACTATTTCTTTTCTCCTTCTCTCCTCTCCTTATCCCCCCCTAGAATTAAACCCAGACATACACCACTCTCCCTATACATTATCTCTCTTGCCCTCTCTCTCTCTCGCACATTTCACATTCACGCATCCCTAACCCCCCCTTTTCCTAACACTTCTGGACATGACATAAGACACATAACTTATATTTCCAACCACATCACACTACCTCTGACATCCAACACTCACTCTTCCCTTCCACCCCCCCCTAATCTTCCCTAACCCTCTCATAGGAAGGCTTATCCTAGGCACCTGGTACAGTGCCCTTCACCCGCCTCATTAAAATGTTACTCCCTGACAAGGGAAACCATTGTAAAGTTTAAGTTTAATTTTGCTCATTATAATTTGTGTTTTGTTCGTTCAGGCATGTCATCAGATGATTCTGATCCCTTCAAATATATCACCTCATGTATATTTATGCTTCCCACGATGTGGGATGGAAATCGGTACCCCTCCAAGGTTTGGCCGTCAGGTAGGTCCCGGCTCTCTCACTCTCAGAACTACTCAATATGTTGGATCACACCCAAATCCTTAAACAGCTTGCAGTTTCCTACTCACTTGCACATCCTTCGTAGGGATTTAATAGATGCTAATACACCTCTCACCCCAATATGTCTATAAAAATCCTCTCCCATAATGTCAGAGGGCTTAACTCCGACATGAAAAGAAAGAAAGCTATTACTACATATAAAGCACTACACGCCCACATAGTATTATTACAGGAGACTCACTTCACCAAAGATTTCACTCCCAAGTACTGGGACAAAGTTTTCCCAACACAATATCACGCAATAAGCGGGAAAAAGAAATGCGGGGTCACCATTCTAATTCACTCTTCCCTAAATTTCAAAGAGGAAGAAATTATTAGAGACAAAGAAGGTCGTTTTTTGATGGCTAGAGGCTTAATTCACAATTCTCCTGTTCTGATCGTCAATGTTTATGCCCCAAATGAGCACCAGGGCCCCTTTATTACTAAATTAAGCAAATTATTGACCCAATGGAAAAAACATAAGATTATCATGGGGGGCGACTTTAATTTAGCTCTAGACCAAGATCTGGACAGAACTTCTACTAAATCTCTAAAGGCCAGACCCCCTAGCTCAACCAAACACATCCTGAAAGACTTTACCTTAGATCACAATCTAATAGACAGTTGGAGGGCTCTACATAATAGGGCCAGGGACTACACCTATTTTTCCCCAATGCACCTCACCCAATCCAGACTAGATTACATTTTTCTCAGCCAAATCCTGGTCCCCCTGCTAACAAGCGCTAAAATAAATAACTGCCCTTGGTCAGACCATTCTATTGTAGAAACCACGCTAGCAGGACTCATCAACCCCGCCAGGACCAAATCCTGGACCCTTAACGCTAACCTAATACAGGATGCTTTAGTCTCTCAGAAAACAAGGGAACACATTACAGAATTCATTAGGCTAAATATAGATAGTACACCTAATCCCATTTTTGTCTGGGGAGCGCTCAAAGCATATGTAAGAGGCAACCTGATCACTGAATCAAACCACAGAAACAGAATACATAAAAACAAAATGACACAACTACAAGCTAGGGCTAATGAGTTAAGATCCCAATGTACTGCTAATACCACTAAACAAAAGAGACTAGAACTGAAAAACATAAATGAAGAAATAAATCAATTACTTAACAAAGAAGCAGCTAGATCTATTAAACAGATTGACTCACATTACTACATATATGGAAATAAGCCCGACAGAATGCTAGCCAACAAACTCAAGGAAATAACTAGAAGCACTACAGTCCCTCAAATACAAATATCAGATCATAAGAACACCAATGACCCCCTCCAAATCGCGAACACTTTTGCTGACTTTTATCACAATCTCTACAATCTCCCTATACACCAAGGTAAGGTTGATAGATCCGCAAAACTAGATACTTTTTTAACTGCAAACCCCCTCCCAACAATCACTGAGGAAGAGAAATCTAGTTTAAACGCCCCGATCTCCGAGGCAGAGATTAAATATACCATCAAAAACTTAAAGACTTCTAAAACACCTGGTCCGGATGGTTACTCCGGAATTTTCTACAAATTATTTTCAGATGAACTAGCCCCTCTGTTGGCCCAGGTATTTAACTCCATAATGCAAAAAAAGGAAATTCCCAATGAGATGCTAATGGCTAGAATAGCAGTCATCCCTAAGCCGGGTAAAAACAAGCTTCATTGCCAGAATTACAGACCTATATCGCTAATAAATCAAGATTTGAAGATATTTACAAAAATTCTGGCAAACAGACTAAACCCTATCCTTGAAAGAGTAATCCATCCGGACCAAGTAGGTTTTATCAGAGGTAGGGAAGCACCGGACAACACTCGCAAAATAATCGACTTGATCAATTTTGCCACTACTGAAAAGACGCCTTCTCTGTTCCTCTCCTTGGACGCAGAGAAGGCGTTCGATAGAATTAACTGGGAATATATGTTCGCAGTATTAGAGAAAACAGGCATCTCGGGTGCCTTCCTTGATGCCCTGACCACACTCTACTCTTACCCGTCAACATTTGTAAAACTGTCAGGATATCAATCCAGAACGATACCAATTAGGAACGGAACGAGACAAGGGTGCCCCTTATCCCCTTTATTATTCGCCCTCTGCATTGAACCATTAGCCATTCAAATTAGAAAAGAACCGAATATATCTGGACTTCAAATAGGGGGCAAGGAATATAAGATTTCATTATTTGCGGATGATATCATATTATCACTTACAAAACCCCTCCTATCTCTCCCCCCCTTATACTCGATGCTCCAACAATATGGTATTTTATCCGGTTATAAAATAAATAGGGATAAATGCGAAGCTCTCGGAACAAATCTACCCCAACACACTAAAAAATTATTAGAAATTAATTTCTCCTTCACTTGGGCCCATAAGAAGCTTAAATATCTGGGTATTTATCTTACAACTGACATTTTTTCGCTATACCAGGCGAACTATCTCCCAATGTTTGCCCATATAAGACATTTAATATCGAAATGGTTGAAACTTAAAATCTCTTTTTATGGTAGAATCATTTCCACAAAAATGACCTTACTACCAAAGCTCCTTTATTTATTCCGGTCACTACCAATTTCCATCCCCATAGCCGAGCTCAATGCACTCCAAAGAGATATTCTGCGCTTTGTTTGGCAGGGAAAACACCCTAGGATAAACAAAAAAATCATGAGTACACACAGGAAGGATGGTGGGCTAGGCCTCCCACATTTAGTTTCTTACTATTACTCAGCTCGGATGGCCCAAACCATACATTGGTTTAGCAATACGAAACAACCCCTATGGAAACAGATAGAATCACAGATAGCCAACACTGACCAGATATATAGACTACTTTGGTTTCCCAAAAAGAAAAGCCACCCTCTACTAAATAAATATGTAGCGCTGTCCCACACTATTTTCCTTTGGAACAAACTAACCGCCAAATTCCCCTTATTACAAGACAAATCAAAACTTACACCTCTAGTAATACCACAAACCACAATAGATTCCCACATACAGACCAAATGGGCTAATAAAGGACTATACAGAATTGCAGACGTATATGTTGAGGGAGGTTTTCTCTCTTTTGAACAATACAGAGATATTGACCCAACTGACAAAAATATATGGTACCATTACTTACAATTAAAATCAAGAACTCATGCAGTTACTGAACTTTCCAAACTACCATTGAATACAACTTTTGAATCTCTATGCCTAGCTAAAGACCCGGTGCACAGAACAATCTCGACACTATATCTCATATTCAACGGTAAACCTAGAGAGGCGAAACCCTCGCAAATTCTAAAATGGGAACAAGACCTTAATAAGACCTGGTCCTTGGAGACTTGGCTAACTAATTTAGACAGAGGCCTCTCCTTCTCATACAATGCTATGTTGAAGGAGAATTTTCTCAAGGTAGCATTTAAATGGTATATATATCCTACTAGGTTCGGTGGATCAGAAGGACCTTCCCTGAATCTCTGCTACAGAGGATGTAATGTGAGGGGGACGTACATACATATGTGGTGGGAATGTGACAGAGCGAAAGAAATTTGGGAACACACCTCGACATTTCTTAGCGATCTCTTCCATAAACATATACAACTGACCCCAGAACAGGCCCTACTACACTTCCCGATTCCCAATATCTTAAGACAACACCAAAAACTAGTTATGACCATTTGCACGGTGGTTAGAGTTTGCATAGCACAATATTGGAAATCCACCCCACCCAACTTCACTTTCATCATTAAAAAAATAATACACCATTATGAAATGGCTAGCTTAGCTGCTGAGAACCTACACACCAAAGACAAATTTATCATACAGTGGGAGCCATTCATTATGTACCACGAAGCTAGAACACAGAGAAACATAGAGAATCAATAAATTCTACCAATGCACTGTATTGCACTTTAGAGAGAGCCGGGACCAGCCGCCCATCCGATCAATCGGCCGAGTGGCGACAGATGACTTTATACTACCCTCCTGTGGGTAGACCTCGATACTGTTGATCCTGTTAATATTTAACTTGTATTTAAAAATTTCAGATCCGTTTACGAAATAAGATGTTACATATTGGTACAATAAGCTAGACAATGATCTCAAATTAACATGGGTAAGAGATTGATGCCATTAATATCTTGCTGAATATTCACTTTATGCCTAATTAATCTGATTGTACATGCCGAAATTTGTTATGCATAACCTGTTATGAAAAACCTAATAAAACTTTTTTCAAAATAAATTGTTTGCAAACAAAAAAAATATAGTGTCAGGACATAGAAAAAATAACCACATACAACAAATAACAGTTACACTGATTGTGCCACCTTATTTATAATACTTATTTAATTAAAAGTGCTAAATTACTCTTAAAGGTGGTGAGAACATAGTTTTCCATGTTTGATACCTATTTGATATCTTTCTTGCATGGGAAACTTCATATTTATTTGGAATTAATTTCTTAATACTGTTGATGTAATTGGTATCTGCATATTCTAGACCAGTTCTCACATAGCCCTTTTCATTAAACCAACAGTATTTCCTTTTATGACCCCCCTTCCCACAAATAAAACAAGCCTGGGAAATATTTGCTCTGGGTACATACATATATTGCTTCTTATGAAAAGATAGCATGAGATTTTTACATTTTGATTCCTTTCTCCAATTGTCCAGCATACAGAGAAACTTTTTAAAACTCCTTGCATTACCCAGTAAATTCCTATTAACAAAAGCCATGCCTTCATATTTTCCTGCCAGAATTCTTAACATTCTGGGATCCCCAATCTCTACGTTTGGTGTGCCTTTTAGTTTACAGTAAAACTGATAAAATGTACTACAGAAAGCAAATGGCTCTTCCAATGGGTGGGGAACTACTGTGTCTAAAAATGATGTATCTGTTAAATATACAGCAGTTAGTTCTAACAATATGTTAGCATGTGTCTCTTTGTCAGCCCATAACCCATTCTGCTGTAAATGATGCAGTGCTTTACTGTAGTATGCTGGCAGCCAGAATTTAAATAGATAACAAGCAGTCTGATCATCCAAGCTATACTGTGCTACATGTTGCTCAGATTTAACTATACTATGCAGGATATGCACTTTTGGGTCAAATGGTGGAATTAAAGCTTTAATTTTCCTAGCATACTTTTTATATGGGTCTTCTGGTTCACTAGTCAGCACAGATGGAGTCTTTACACTCTCTCCAATAATCTGAGACCCTGTTGTTTGTGGATTTTCTAATCTATCCTGGCACATGGTAGAAATAGGTTTTAGCTCTGTTGTGGTATTTACACTAAACAATGGCAGTGGCTTGGATGTAGCTTCTGCTAATGTATTTGTTGTTGCTATGGTAACATGTATTTCTTTTTGTGGATGTTCAACTATTCTCTGTCTGGCTAGATTCACTTTTGTGACAAACACCATGCTTAGCATAATTACTGTTTACACATCTATCTTTTTCTGATAAAACAGGGGGGAATTCTAACCTCTCCAATGCACCTTTGTACTGTACAATAAGTTTTGCTAAATTACCATTATACTTAACTTTCTTATTCAATACAGACTTCTTTATTCCACAAACAGCATCATCAAACTGTTGCAACAAATCATATAATAACTCTAATGCATTTATATTATTTGTACATACTGTACATATTCAATAGTACTAATACTTGCACATCTGTTAATAGCTTCCAGCTCACCTGCTCACAGTGACTGGTCCAGAATTATTATTCTGACATAGCCTTCCAGTGCACTCATGTCTGAGTCCAGCCACAACTGTAGCTTGTACTGCACTCCCCAATAGTTTGTCTTCTTAAAAAAAAGCTGGAACGCTAACCTGCCTGGCTTTGCCAATGTAAAAAAGCCCCTTTTCTAATATTGTGTCAGTGACTAAAATCAGTCCATTTACCCTATTTAAAGAATGATATTTACACCAGTCTTATAAAAAAGTATACATTTATTAAATGACATATCTATACATGAGTGGTGAGAGAAGCGTCTAACATACAAGGCTCTCTTCCTCTAGACTATCTACACTATAGACTAATGCCTGTGGGTGTGTGCATGCAAAGAAAGATGAAGTATGTCTCTATTACCTTTGGTGTTATTTTGTCCTTTCTATCTGTCTGTTGTTTACACAGCATATTTAAAGCAATATAGCCCTACCTTGAAGACTGGCCTAACCAATCAAATGCTTAAATGTCCAGTTGATAAATGCTTAAATGTCAAGTTGATAAATCCCAGCAAATTTAGCCAGCTACCAGTAGATGTCACCCCTGTCCAAGAAATGACATTTGACAGGACTCCAAGATATAAGCTGTTAGCCTTCTTTGATGTTGGACAACACATTTGACAGGATTCCAGGGTATAAGCTGTTAGCCTCTTTTGATGTTGGACAATGCTGTTTATGACCCTTTTATAAGAACATGGGCTATATAAGTCCTTTGAAGTTCCAGGAATGATATGACGTTATGGTACTGACCCTCCCAAGGACTTCATAAGCCTTTAGCTCTGTGATGACGACATCCTTTGAAATTCTGTTCAGCAATATCATCTGTTTTATTCCAGTCTAGTACATATTTTCAATGAGATACCACTCTTAAGAAACTGGTTGAATCCTTTGAAGCTCTGTTCAGAGATACCATCTCCAGTTAGTTTCACTTGTCCCAAGAAACGGGTTTATACCTTCTCCAGTTAGTTTCACTTGTCCCAAGAAACTGGTTTAGATATTAAGTCTGAATTCAGCAAGAATTTGTAATCCAAAATTACACTTATTACAGTATAGTAAGAGGTATTAGAAGCAAGAAAATCAAATAATTCATAACACTTATGGATAACTAGATATCATGAGTACTGTTTACATTTCCAGAGACCATGGGCTCCATTCATGAAGTTGCGGATGCAGCTTCAGAGTGGCAGCAGTGCAGATTTGCTAGCTAAGTAGTAGCAACCTTAAGACCTCTCTGCTACATCAAGGGTAACAGAGACATCCAGATCAGATTAGAAACCAAGATGATTGACAAGACATGCTTGTATATGACTGTTCATGGCTGCACATGCAACTGGTTGTGTAGTATTAAATGCTGGCAGTGGATGCTGCTTGCTTAACTCTATGTCAAAAGGGCAGGTTCCTGGATGAGAAGCTGGTCTGTTAGAACTTTGATAAAGTAAGGCTGCTAAAATAGTGCCTGATCTACAAAATAAAATGTAAAAGGAAAAAGTTCATGATCTTAATATTTATATTTTAGAGGAGAGAAGGTTAATAGGTGGTATAGATTATGTGATAGAAACTTTTAAGTAAATGATTTTCATGAAGTTACTGAAAGTCAAAATTAATCTTTAATGGTTTAGGAAGAATGTGTAATTGTAAAAGACTTTTCAATTGCTTGGTATTGTTTGTTTAAAAGCATTTATAGGTAGGCTCAGGAGCAGCAAAGCACTACCGAGACCAGGCTAGTGATTGGTGGTTACACATACATGGTTCTACATAAATGGCTCACAAGATGCATTCCTCTAGATGCCAGTAGTTCATTGCTGCTCTGATGATGACTTTTAAATCAAGGATACCAAGAGTATATATACCAAGAGTAACTTATTAGAAGCAAATGGGTAGAGAGTCCTGACAAGGGTTACCAACTGTTGTAGATCATTTTACTTGATGGTGATCTAGAGGACAACTGGGCTCATAGGCTTACATGCTAAGGGAGCTCATGGGGATGACAATAGAAGGTGAGGAACTGAGTTAAGATAAAGTTAGCATACATTGCATGCATCCATGAACATTCACATCCTTAAGGATCAAAACTAGGGAAAAGATTAATGTAGCAAGATAGGGAGTTCCAAAAGATTGAATGTTATTCTGGAGTACTATAGAAGGGAATATGATGAAGTAACAAAATATGAGGAGAGAAGGTGGCCATGAGCAGAGTGAAGGGGATGGGAAGGAGAGTATCTGGAGACAAGGTCAGAGATATATGGGGAGCAATTTTAGATAAATAAGCTTAAATTATGAAGACGATATCAGGATGAAATGTTACAAAGACAATTAGTATCACTAGTTAACAAAGAAGTGGATATGTATTGTTCAGGGTTGTAGATATGGGTTTAATCAACATACAAATGATACTGAACCTTGTTGGACTTTATTAAGGAACCTAAGGATGAAGTATAGATTTAGAAGACAAGGGGACCAAGAAGAGAGTATTGTGGTACACTAAATGTACAGTTGGACAGGAAAGAGGGAAACCTCAAGAGGACTGTGTCACAAAATCATGTTTGGAGGGTTTGGAACAAGAGAGGGTTGTCAACAGTATCAAAGATTGCAGACAGATCAAAATGGGTTAACAGAGAGCAAAAAATTGAGCTGAAATGCCAGGGTGGATGATATATAAATTTAAAGCAAGAAAATCTGAAAGAAGGGATGGGGTGCATTTGTTGAAAGGTGCAGCAAGAGGAAAGTAAAATACCTGCATCACCTACTTGCCTTTTCCAGGTCTAGGAGTATTGCTGAAATGGATAGCCCATGTGGTATAACAAGTCCTTTAAGATATGAAATGCAGTAGATTAATGCTGTTCTTTCAACAATGGATACCAAGAAAATAAAGCAAACTTGTTAATAGAAGTATCGGGCATTTAGGGAGATCAAAGCCAGGTTCAGTAACAGGACAGAATAATGTAACAGTTAAAGCAGATGAAGGTCATATTCCAAGCCGGTTCAGCAACAACATCAGTACAAAGGTACTAGAGGGAAATCCAAGAGCAGGTGAAGAGACAAGCCAAAGGGCAGAAATGAGTTATCCAAAATATCAGAAAATTGCACCCAGGTAGCATGAAGCAAATAACCTATACACGGGTGATAGGAGGAAACAGGAAGGTCCTTATAAAGGACCTAAGGTGCCAAACCAAAGTGAGTTTTGGAATGCAAAAAAAAAATAATAACGTTCCTGCATTAAATTTAGATAAATAATGCACACGTTAACTCAATAGCTCACTTGCACATACTTGTTAGACTTGTGCAGCTTCGAAAAATTTGTTTCGTTTCAGTTCGGATCGATTCGAATTTCGGTTCGGATCGATTTGAATTCGGAAAAATTCGAATGAATTTGTTTCGGATTCATTCGGATTCTTTCGGATTCGGAAAAAATTTGGTTCGATTCGGTTCGAAACGATTCGGAAATTTGGAATTTCGGTAAGTGTTAGGTGGGATGTGCTGTGTATTACACTAGTATTATGTACTGTATATTAGGTTTAACCCATAGCAGAGTGATAAAACCTAATATACTGTACAATACTAGTGTAATACACAGCCATCAGAATCTACCGAATACATCCAAATCGATTAGGATGTATTTGAATCGATTCGGATGTATTCGATTCGATTCAAAATTATTCAGTAGATTCGGCAGTATTTTAATTCGG
This sequence comes from Bombina bombina, assembly GCF_027579735.1. Taxonomy (NCBI): domain Eukaryota; kingdom Metazoa; phylum Chordata; class Amphibia; order Anura; family Bombinatoridae; genus Bombina; species Bombina bombina. The sequence goes on from NC_069500.1 coordinate 631,164,166, forward strand.
AAATTCGAATCGATATGAATCTCCGAATTTTCTGAATTTTCCGAATTTCCGAATCGACCCGAAACGAATCGCACATGTCTAATACTTGTATAATACATAGCTGAGCTGACAATAGCGCACTGATTTCTATAACTAAAGTGTGGCTTTGCTAGAAAGACAATAGCATGTGTGAGTAAATAATAGTAGTGCACCCATACAAACAAAAGTAATAGCGCCCCTGTAATTCAGAAACAGAGTGCCTGTAACAGTATGCCCACACTTTTTTTTTTTCTTTTTTTTTTAAAGACAAATCTTTATTGAAAATCAAACAAACAAATATAGGTTACAGACAGCAACGACCTATGGGTACAGTAAAGACTCACCCAAACGAGTCTCGTTTAAATCATAAATTCAAATGACTTACAGGCATTACAGAGTCTCTTCTTAGATGATGGGGGTCTATAAGTCAGGACCCTGTTGCTGTCAGGCCTTGAAAATGATTTGCCCTTATTTTAACATTTTACATATCTTAAATCTGAACAGTGGAAGTTGAACGTTTAGAGGATGCACAGTCTATTTTAGTGTATAATTTTATTTTGATGAGGGGGGAGAGGAGGGAGAGAGGGGGAGGGGAGGGGGTAAGGGGGGGAGGGGACCAGACAAAGGGGTAAGGGGGAAATCTAGGTCAGACGTTGCAAGAAATTTTGCGACATTGTATTGACTTTTTAACTATTGGGGTTTCCCTCCCATGCCATGAGCATAATTTTGTGTATGTCAGGTTCACCCATTTTAAGATAGTGGTATCTTTCAAGCTGAAGTTGTGTGGGGACCAACGCCTTCCACTCTGTGAGACTAGGGATTGTATCAGTTTTCCATTTTTGGTGAATTAAAGTTTTAGCCCGATTTAACATGACGATGAGGAGAGCTTTATCATGTGTGCTAGTAAGTCTTGGACGGTCATGGTAGAGTAGAGTCATGGGGTTTGGGTGGATTGTCATTGCCAGCTTTTGGCTAATTTCAGCGAAGACCTCCATCCAAAAACCCTCCAATTTGGGGCAATCCCAACAGATATGTATCATGGATCCCACCTGACCACAGCCCCTCCAGCACCTATCTGATGTTTTGGGGTATATTTTTTTAACTCTTTGGTGAGTCAGATACCACCTACTCAGAAATTTGTATTGTGTTTCTTGGGTTTTAGCAGATATTGAGCATTTTTTGGTGGCCTCAAAGATTTTGAGCCACTCCTTAAGCTCTAGTTTGAGTCATAATTCGCTGTGCCAACTCAGCACATATGGAGGAAGATTCTTAGATTCTTGAGGCTATCATTTTGAAGCATATTGTATAGTATTGAAATGAGGTGCTTTGGTGGATTATTTTGTGTACATAAGGTTTCGAATGGTGTCAGGGATCTGAGGAGCGAGGACTTGTGTCTATGTGTAGCAAAACCAAGAGGAGAACATGTCGGGGTCCCATTCCTCAAGGTGTTTTTGAGTTTTAAGGTTATTTTGGTTCAGGGCGTTGTATATGGCCAGTTTATTTAAAGATGAGGTGGTTTTTGTTGGCTTTGTGGGTGTGCAGATGCCCAAGAATGGGTTATCGCGTATCGGTATTAGGGGTGATTTTGGGGTTGAGATGCTGCTCTGTGTGGCAGCAACTCTATCCCATGTAGCAAGGGTCTCCTTTAGTAATGGGTATAAGGATATTTGGGGTGGGCGGAGTCTGTGTGGGATCCACGCCAGGGATCCCGCATTGCTGCATTTAAGAATATCAGTATCCAATTTCACCCAGGCCTTATGTGCTATGTTTTGGCACCATTCAATGTTCCATTGTAGTGAGATGGCTTGTCTGTAAAGGTGTAAATTTGGTAGTCCTAATCCTCCTGATGATCTGGGCTTGTATATTGTATGTTTATTGATCCTTGGTTTAATTCCCTGCCATATGTATTGTTCTATTGCGCTTTGTATATGTTTGATGTGTGGGGTGATAGGTGGGATTGGGATAGTTTGTAACAGGTATAGAACTCTAGGTAGGATATTCATTTTAACTATGTTGATACGTCCCAACCAGGATACATGTTTCTTTTTCCAACTAGACAGGTCAGATATGATTTCATATTTTAGTTTTTTGTAATTGAATTTGATTAGGCCTGGTAGAGAAGAAGTGATAGTTATACCTAGGTATTGAATTTCCTTATTTACTACTTTTATAGGGCAATGTATCTTAATGGTGTTGAAAGTCGCCTGAGGTTCACTAATGTTAAGGAGTTCAGATTTATTTAGATTGAGGTGGAAATTGGAGGCCAAGCCATACTGTTCGAACTCTCTTATTGCCTCGGGTAGTGAGTGAGCGGTGTCTGTTAGAGTAAGCAGGACATCCTCTGCATACATAACCAGTTTTTGTTCTGAAGACTGGATTGGGAAACCTTTTATTTGGAGTTATCTCTTATTTTGCTGGCTAAAGGTTCTATTGAAATAGCGAACAGAATGGGGGGAGAGGGGACAGCCCTGTCTAGTCCCATTTGATATTTTAAAGTAATCTGACAGCACTCCGTTAACATGAATTTTGGCATTTGGCAATGAGTATAAAGATTAAATCATATTTTTGTCTGGAAAAACGTATCCATCCGGACCAGGTGGGGTTTATGCCGGCACGGTCCTCATCTAAGAATATTAGGAAATTAATCATTTTAGTTGATTACATCTGGAATGCAGAACGTTGTGGAGAAAGAAGGGATTTTGATAACACAGCAGTTCTCACGTTAGACGTGGTTAAAGCGTTTGACTGCATTTCCTGGAAGCACCTGTTTTCATCTTTGTTTAAATTTGGATTTTGTGGTAATTTCTTCAGTTTTGTTCAAAACATCTGGAATGCAGAACGTTGTGGAGAACGAAGGAATTTTGATAACACAGCGGTTCTCACGTTAGACACGGTTAAAGCTTTTGACTGCATTTCCTGGAAGCACCTGTTTTTATCTTTGTTTAAATTTGGATTTTGCGGTAATTTCTTCAGTTTTGTTAAAAAAATATATCAAAATCCTGTATCATATTTACTAATTAATGGTAAGATCTCTCCTGGGATTATTTTACAAAGAGGAACAAGACAGGGCTGTCCGCTTTCACCTCTCCTCTTTAATATAGTACTGGAACCCCTGGCGGTTAAATTACATCAAATTCTTCCTGGGATACCGTTGGGTAGGCAAAATCTGAAAATATTACTTTACGCAGATGATATCCTTCTCTTTCTTAATAAAGTGGCTGAAACAATCCCGAATGTAATATACGTGATAAATCAATTTAGTTCATTTGCAGGTTACAAGAACAACATGGAAAAAAAGTGAATTGATGTGGTTAGGGGAACCGAGCAGGGATTATCCCTTAACTATTTTTCATAAGGTGGAGGCGGTGCAATACCTTGGCCTTGAGATTAATAGAAATCCACAACTTTGGTATCAGGCCAATTTTGAAGGATTATTTCAGAAAATCCAAGAGGATCTTAAGATTTGGGTAACATTTCTGTTATCACTTACAGCAGCGGTTAATCTCATTAAAATGATAATTTTTCCAAAAATTCTTTATTATCTCCAAAATTTACCCCTTGTGATTTCCAACAAGGATCTCAGGAAACTGACAGCCAGTTTTTCAAAATTTATTTGGAAATCGAAAAAACCCTGTTTATCCCTGGATAGGCTTGTACAAAAATACACCAGTGCAGGACTAGCACTACCTAGTATAAGGTTATACAATTATGTTGCTTTAAGTAAGTTTGTCTTTGATTGGATTGCCCAAACTGAGCGGTTTACTATTTTTTATATTGAATCTTACATGGTTAAACCATGGTCATTAAAAGCCCTCGTTCATTGTCCTCCGCAGTCTCTCCCACTGGAGGTATCTTCACTGTTGTCTTTCAGGAATATAATTATAGCTTGGGACAAACTATGTAGACTGATGAAAATCGATGCTTCCTTCTATGAATATCTACCAATTAGGAAGAATCCATTATTTCTTCCAGGTATTGATCAGAAATCTTTTTATGACTGGCAGGTTAAGGGATTAGAATTTGTTCAGCAATTAGTGGATGATGATTTTCAGATGCTTTCATGGGATACTATTAGGGAACAATTTTCTCTTTCTAGGTGGCAGCGGTTCGCATATTTTCAGGTCCGGCATTTTGTGAATGCCCAAGATTGGCAGGCAAGTAGAGGGAGTGACTGGACGGAGATTAAGGGATGCATTAGAAGATTTATTTTAGGTGATTCTTCAATTTCTTTGATTTACTACATCATGCTGACTAAGCAAGGTATACTGATGGAGGAGAAAATAATTAACTCCTGGAGTCCATTTATAATGTCTATAGATTTTGATAAGGTTAGTGATAGTTTGGCGAGAGTCGCTAAACTTATTGTACCGGTTAACTGGAAAGAATCCCATTTAAAGCTAATAAATAACTCTTATCTTTCACTGGCCCGTCTGTCCAAATTCTATCCTGATAAAAACTACCGTTGTGAACATTGTACCTTTAGCCGGGCTGATCTCCGCCACATGTTATGGACCTGCCCGAAGATATCTCAGCTATGGGCGAAAGTTCAATTTTGGTACAATCGAGTGTTTAATTCTACTATTTCGTTTACATTTGAGGAAATAGTCCTACTTTTTCATGAAATAAGAAGAGGGGATAGATTAAATACTCTTAACACAATTATACTTATAGTTAGATATAATATTTTAAAAAATTGGATGGTGAAGAAGGCCCCTAGTTTGTCTCAAGTCTTAAGAGATATACAAGCGCAGATTATTTTTGAATCCTTCCATATACAATTTGTCTCTGAAAGGAAAATTAGAAATTTCTTGGAAGATTGGGCGGTGGTCATTAAGACATTTCCTATCAGCTCACAGAGACAGATCCTGAGACCCTTTGTGGCTTCAATAAGTTTTGCAGAACTGGTTATACATGGGGTGTTTCCAGATTCATGGATAAGAAATAGGAATATGGTTGGATAATCCCTATTTTGGGTTGATATTTTAGGTAAATTCCAGTGTGAGGAGGATTGGAGGGGGGGGATTTTTTTTCCCTTTCTCTCTCTTCTCTTTATTTTTTTTATTTTTTGTTTTGTCTTTTTGTTTTGTAATGTTATGAGTCGGAAAATAGGAAAAAAAAAAGGAATAGCCACTTTAGGATAATCTCCTATTAGAGTCATTCAGAGTCGATAATAGGACTATGGTTGTAAGACTATGCAAACATTCTTTTGAAGATATATTCTTGAATTATTTGGGATTTGTTAGACTCTATTGATCCGGTGAGGACATGATTATGTTATTTGTATGTCATTTCTTTTTTTTTTTCATTGGAGATTTCTCCTTGCATTTCTTCTTTGTTTTGTTGTTATATGGCTATGACTAATAAAAATTATTTTGAAAAAAAAAAAAAATCATATTTTTACATTTTGAGCCTATATTCATTTTGGCTAGGGTAGAGAACATGAAAGACTATTTGACACATTTAAACGCCTTTTCAGCATCTGTTGAAAGAAGGGACAGAGGGATGTGGAAGTTGCGGGCATAGGTGATCAGCTGTAACACCTTTAAGGTGTTATCTCTCGCCTCTCTATTTGGAATGAAGCCGACCTGGTCAGTGGAGATAAGCTGTGGCAGGAATTTATTGAGTCTATTCGCAAGAAGTTTGGCTAGAATTTTCATGTCCGAATTGAGTAAGGAAATTGGGCGGACGTTCTCAGATTTAGTGGGAGGTTTACCAGGCTTTGGGAGTACGACTATGTGGGCCTCTAACATAGATCCTGGGAGAAAGGCTGTCTCCGATGTAGAGTTGAAGATTGCTAGGAGGCGGGGGGCTTGAAAGTGGGCAAAAATTTTATAATACTTAGAGCCAAGGCCATCAGGGCCTGGGCTTTTCCCCGTGGGTAAGCTTTTAATGGTAATTACAATTTCGGTAAGGGTAAAAGGTTCTTCCAGGGAGTTTTTTTCCTCCTCTGAAAGAGAAGGTACTCTGACCTTAGAAAGGTAATTCTGCATGAAGAAAGTGTCAGATGTACTAAGTGAGGCATCCATGTTATCTGGGACATTGGGGTGCAAGTTGTACAGAGTATTATAGTATTCCCTAAAGGCCTTAGCTATGTTTTTCACATCATGTTGAGGGCCTGTCTGTGGGTCTACAATCTCATGGACAAAGGAGTTAAGTTTTCGAAGAGCAATGGCACAAGCTAACATTTTCCCAGCTTTATTGTTTTGGTCATAGAATTTTTGCTTCAGGAGGAGTGCTTTTCTCTGCTGTTCCTCTTGTAGGTGATTTAGGAGGCTACATTTAGTTTGTTGTAACTCTGTTAGTAGGGAGGTATTTTGGGGGTCTGCTTTATGTAATGTTTCAAAGTGTGAGAGTTGGGAAAGTAGAGACTGAAGTCTCTCCCTCCTCAGCCTAATTTGTTTGGCTCTGATTTTAATAAGTTCACCTCATAGGATGCACTTGTGTGCCTCCCACACAGTGGCTAAGGGTAAGTTATCAGATTAATTAATTTGGAAGTATTCTTGGAGTAGTTTGGCAGTCTCGGTTTGGATAGTGGGGTTATTTATTAGTGTGTCGTCCAATCTCCACACATAGGAGGAGACTGGGATGTCAGGCCAATGGATTGTGCATGATACTGGTGCGTGATCTGACCAAGTGATTGGGTGTATGGTATAAGCGTATAAGGTATAAGCGTTAAACCTAGGGTATTAGCAAAAATGTAGTCAATTCTAGAGTATTTGTTGTGTGGGTAAGAGGAAAAGGTAAAGTCTTTTGTGTTTGGGTGAGTTATACGCCATATGTCATGAACCATCAGATCTCTCAAGAGAGAGTGGATTGTTTTGATTGTTCTAGAGATGATGCTGGAGGAGCCATCAGCGGTATCTAGGGCTGGATTCAAAGCCACGTTGAAATCCCCTCCTATAAGGAGGATTCCCATCTGCTCCTCTAGTATCTTTTGCATTAGTTTTTTGAAAAAGGATGCTTGTAGGGTGGAGAGTAGAGATTAACAATAGTATGCCCACACTTTAACCTCTGTACTAGGGAAAAGGGAAAGCAGCAGTGCACACAATAAAACAGCTCAAGACTGACAGTGCACCTGAAAAACCCAGCGATCCCGACCACAGACATAGTTCGGCAGCACCTGCAGGTAAGTCTTACAAAAGTAAATTGAAATTCCAAGATGGGTTAGCAACAATATCAGAAAGCAAAGGTATTTGAGGGAAATCCAAGAGCAGGTGAAGAGACAAGCCAAAGGTCAGCAGTAAGTTATCCAAAATGTCAAAAAAGCTCAGCCATATAGCATGAAGAAAGTAATCTATACATGGGCGATAAGGGGGAAAGGTCCATCTAAGGTGCTAAACCAAAGGGAGTCTTGGAACACAAAAAAATAATTAAAATAGTGTGTCTGTATTAAATATAGATACGTAATTCCCATTAACTCAATACCTCACTTGCATATAATTGTAAGGTATGTAGCTGATTTGACAATAGCACACTCATTTCTATAAATAAAACATGGCTGTGCTAGAAAGACAATAGCATGTGTGACAGTTAAAGGGACAGCCAACACCAGAATTTTTGTTGTTTAAAAAGAAAGATAATCCCTTTATTACCCGTTCCCCAGTTTTGCACAACCAACACAGTTATATTAATATACTTTTTACCTCTGTAATTATCTTGTATCTAAGCTTCTGCTGACTGCCCCCTTATTTCAGTTCTTTTGACAGACATGCAGTTTAGCTAATCAGTGCTCAGTCCTAGGTCACTTTACGTGCATGAGCTCAATGTTATCTATATGAAACATGTGAACTAATGTCCTCTAGTGGTCAAAATGCATTCAGATTAGAGGCAGTCTTCAAGGTCTAAGAAATTAGCATATGAACCTCCTAGTTTTAGCTTTCAACTAAGAATACCAAGAGAACAAAGCAAAATTGGTGATAAAAGTAAATTGGGAAGTTGTTTAAAATTGCATGCCTTAAGAAAGGCTTAAGGCCTGGCAAAATCTACCATTATCAATCTCTGGTCGGTCAGCTTTATTTAAGATGATTCTCCTACCAAAGCTGCTTTACATCTTCCAGAATGTTCCATTAATCTTATCTGAAAAAGACGTTCGGTCAATGAACTCCTCAATTAGGCAATTCATTTGGCAGGGGAAAAGATCTAAGATAGCTCTCTCTAAATTGATGGCCCCAAGAGAATTGGGAGGCCTAGCATTACCAAATCTAAAATCTTACAATCGTTGTTTCCTAGCTCGCATAGTAGCGGACTGGTTCTTCACTAAGAACTATGTTCTAAATAATGATCTTGAATTAAACATATGTGAACCGTTCTTACCAGTAGCCTTGGCGCACTCTGAGCCTAGAGACCTTCCAATAGGCATTAAAGAACTTAAATTCATTATGAATCCTCTCAAAGCGTGGTATAAGTTAACTAAATCTCTTTCAATAAATTGTATAGCATCAAAATACCTCCCCCTGATTGGAAACCCGAATTTCCAACCAGGCCTAGATTATTTGGTCTTCAATAGATGGCATAACAATGGTCTGGATAGGGTTATATATTTAAATGATCAGGATAGAAAGTGTGTTAAGTCCTTTGAATTCAATCTGCCAAATAAAGACTTATTTGCATATCTGCAGATAAGGCACTATGTCCTTGATCTTATCCATAAGGTTGGATGGAGCTGGACTTTTGGCAAATTGGAAAACTGGCTAACAATAACTAAAAATAGCTCCATGTCCATCGCTCCTTGTTATTATATACTGGGTTTTAATAAAGGTACTTCTACTATGGAGAATCTGGCCCTGACTTGGAATGCCCTAATTCCACATAGTAATATTGAACCAAAAACTATTCAACTATCAGTGAACAAAGTAGTAAAAACTACCCTTTCTTCCAATTGGCGTGACGCACATTTAAAACTTTTGCACAGGGCATACTTCACCCCGGAAAGGGGCCTCAGAGTTCAAAATCAGGAATTTAACAAATGCCCTAAATGCTCCTATCTAGCTGCAGATGTAATACATATGTTTTGGCGATGCCCTAAAATGAGAAACCTATGGAATAAGCTAGAATATTGGCTTAAAAATAAATTAAAAATTGAACTATTAGCTCTTTCATTGTTTCAGATCATACTTTGCTTAAAGTATGAAGAAAGATGTCAGCCTAATGAGAAATTAGTAAACTTGTCCATTTTAGCTACTAGATACTTGATTTGCAAGAAATGTAAATCGAGAACATTACCAACCATCCCTGAAATTAGGAATCATTTAAAGAAACAATGCGTTTTCGAACAAACAAATACAAATATAGATAATGAACGCGACGTAAGGAACTTTTTTGATAAATGGGCATGGTTCATTAAGATATTCCCTGAGAGAGAAATTGATTATTTGATTTTTCCATTTAAGAACTCAGAGATAGTTTTGCTTGGTATCTGGTGAGTCGGGGAGGGTTAGAGAGAATCTGCATTTCCCTTCCCCTCCCCTCCCTTGCTTTCCCTCTTTTTTTTTTTGTGTTTGTATTTTATTTATTAATATAAATAATAAAAACTCCAACAGTGAGTAGTGAGTAATTTGGTAAATATTAATGCTTCAGTTTAACTAATTGTGTATATGATCTGTAATATACATTCCATGTATGTCTGTTATTGTTTTTCTTTTTTTTTCTCATTGGATTTTTCTTCCTGTTTTTCCTTGATGCTGATATAACTAAAATCTTTTCTGGTTATCTGTCTCTATATTATGGATTTTGTACTCACTGCTGGTTATAAAATTGCATGCCCTATTTAAATCATGAAAGTTTTTTTGGACTTGACTGTCCCTTTAATAATAGTAGTGCCCCCATGCAAACAAAAGTAATAGCGCCCCTGTAATGCAGAAAAAAAAGGACCTGCAACAGCGTGCCCATGCCACAAACTCTGTACTAGTGAAAAAAGAAAGCAGCAGCACATGCAAAAAACAGCTAAAGACTGACAGTGCACCCAGCGAGCCCCACCACAGACATAGGGGCATATTTATCAAGCTCCGTATTTATCAAGACCGCTGCTCCATAACCTGTCCGCCTGCTCTGAGGCAGCATACAGACATCGGGAGCAATCAACCTGATCAAATACGATCGGGTTGATTGACACCCTCTGCTAGCGGCAGCATTGCACCAGCAGTTCACAAGAACAGCTGGTGCAATGATAAATGCTGAGAGGGTGTGCTGTCTGCATTTATCGATGTGCAGCGGACATGATCCGCAATATTGGATCATGTCTGCTCGCACATTAATAAATAGGCCCCATAGAATAGCAGCACCTGCAGGTAAGTCTAACAAAAGTAAAGTTTAAAATTGTATGTTCTATCTTAATTATCAAAAAATAATTTGGGATATCATGTCCCTTTAAGATTCCAATATAACATATTTGTCATGCATAGTGACACAACTATCCAATACACTTTCATTATTTATTTTCCCTGTTTTAAAGTAATTAACTCTGAAAATGTAGACTTTTCTAATTCTCAGAGCTCAAAAAGAACACCACAGACTTCTAAAAGCTAACCCTGATGCATATATTTTCTTAATTCACTAGCAAAGAAGAAATGCAAAGCAATGCAATGTATACTATGATAAATGTGCTAGTCTTGTCAGCTGAAGAATCAAGCCCAGATTGGCTCCACCAAATGAGGAAAGTGGTGAGTGAAGCTTGGCTATTAAAATAATAGAAAGGTCAAAAATGAATGGTGCATTTCAAATTGGAATATAAGCATTTTTGCAATATATTTTTAGTAGCAAAAATGCTTCTAGTAAACGTTATTACTTGGTTTGTTTATGTGGCATACGCACATATCTTGTGAGGACCATAACCCAGTTTCCAAATACCATACCTTCTCAGAGAGTCATTACTGGCTTGTAGGACACAAATCATGTCTTCAGAAGAAATACACACTACCAACAACTCACTGAGCAGAAAAAGAGTACTAACTTTTTAATAAAAGCATTTTTGCTGATGAAAGTATATTGCAAAAATGCTTATATTTCAAATTGAATGCTTCCATGCACATTTAATTTTTTTACCTTTCTATCCCTTTAGAAAAACAGTAGGAGAAAACAGGATTTTGATTTTAAAAATATGTTTAGACTTGAATGACATGTTATTTTATAGGATGATAACAAAAGTGTCTTGTAATTATAAGGTGTTTACTGCCCCTTTAACCCAAAGAGTGAGTGGCCTCAATTTTAATATTAAGCTTACAATGAACATTTAGAGGAGGCCTAGACAATGACAAAATACATTATTAATGGATACAGAGAGAAAACAAAAGATGGTTATTCAGTCTAGTCAAAATTAAACTTTCATGATTAAGAAAAGGAATACAATTCTTTAAAAAAATCCAATTTACTTTGATCATCACATTTGCTTTGTTCTTTTGGTAGTCTTTATTGAAAGGTAGACCTAGGTAGGCTCATATGCTTATTTCTAAGCCCTCGAAGGCTGCCTCATTTTTGCATTTTGACATTGTTTAACAGCTAAATCATGCTACTTTATGTGTGTCATATAGATAAAATTGTGCTTACTCCCATGGAGTTACTTAGGAGTTTTTTTGCTCTCTCTCCCCCCTTCTCTTTTGCGCTCTCTCCCCCCTCTCTTTTGCCCTCTCTCCCCCTCTTTTGCTCTTTATCCCCCTCTCTTTTGCTCTCTCTCCCCCTCTCTTTTACTATTTCTCCCGCTCTCTTGTGCTCTCTCTCCCCCACTCTTTTGTGCTCTCTCTCCTCTCTTTTGCTCTCTCTCCCCCCTCTCTTTTGCACTCTCTCTTCCACCTTCTCTTTTGCCCTCTCTCTCTCCCCCCTCTCTTTTGGTCTCTCTCCCCCCTCTCTTTTGCTCTCTCTCTCTCTCTCTCTCCCCCCCCTCTCTTTTGTACTCTCTCCCCTCTCCTTTGCTCTCTCTCCCCCCTCTCTTTTTTGCTCTCTCTCCCCCCTCTCTTTTACTCTCTCTCTCCCCCCCTCTTTTTTGCTCTCTCTCACCCCTCTCTTTTGCTCTATATCTATCCTCTTGTGCTGCTCTCTCTCTCATGCAGACACTCAGACAGCCACGGCAGCTCCCGCCCAGCCCCGCCCCCATCATGCTTAGACCCCGCCCTTCACACCCAGCTCCACCCTTCATGATGCGGCTCCGCCCTTTCACAGCTGGTCAGCTCCACCCCTTCACAAATTGGGTGCCAGCAGCCAGTCCAGGTAAGTTTGTTGAAGGCCAGGTGTGTTTGTCCTCGTGCAGTCTCTACTGCGCATGAAAGCTTCGGACAAACACACTTAAAACACACACACACTTTTATATTATAGGATAGTGGTGGCATCACAGCAACATCTCATTGAGCCAACAAGTGTTTGAAGTTCTTCCTTCGTTATTACTTGATGCCAGGAAGCAATTATAGCCTCAATTAATTGCCTTTTATTTTATGGACACCTCATTCGTACAAGGCTTTTTAAATGGTGCTACAAATTTTTTTATCGTGTTCAGGTCAGGGCTGTTTCCTGGCCAGGTAAACAATGGAATGGGCTTTGTTGTGAATCACTGATTGCATATTTTTGCTTTGTGGCAGGAAGCTGAATCCTGTTGAAATAGAAAAGGTGCATTGTTGGGAAAGAGATCCCTGATGGAAGGTAGCAGTTTTTGTTCCAGGATGGTGTCAATGTATTTTCTTGAGTTGAGTGTGCTTTTGATTACATGAATGCGGCCAACACCATTTGCTGCCATACACACCCAAATCATAACACTTGTAGGTTTCTTTACATTTGCCTCCATGCAGTCAGGATGTAGCTTTTCTCCTACTTCATGTCTCACATACTTACGGCCATCTCTACCAAATAAGGATGTCTTACTTTCGTCACTCCAAATAACTTGGGTCCACTGATCGCCTGTCCATCCAATGTGTTCTTTTGCCCACTGTAGTCACTTCTTGCTCTGCTGTAGATTCAGGTATGGCTTTTTTTCTCTGAATCCTACCAATCAACTCTTTTCTTTGGTGCCATTGGTGTACTTATTATCTACACGTTAAATTTAAAGAAATGCTAATAAAATTCAAGCAATCTATAATTAAGCTTAACTTTCACTGCTAACAGTCTTTCTTCTACAGTATAAACAGAAAAACTGACTTTCCTAAACTTCTCACAAGATGTATTGCAGTTACTGCCATTTGATTGTACCCAGAACAAGGACTGTGATTGGCCAGTAGGGTTTGCACTTAACATCCGCTTCTTAAGTGAATCACACGTGTTTCTATTTTAGGCTAAAGTAAGCATAACTTTTTGTACTGCAAATATTTGAATTTTGGGTTTTTTTGCATTTAATTCAGCAACAATTTCTTTAAATTGAAGTATAAACATTTCCTATAAGCTTGCAAAGTTGCAAAACATTAAAATTTCTAAAAGTGTCCATATTTTGGGTGTGTGTGTGTACATATGTATTTCTTTGTTTTACTGTATTTTTACTGTACATATTTAACATTCCAATGTTCTTCACTTACAATATAATGTACTTTAAAATACATATTTCTATATATGTGTATATATACCTATACCTGCATATCTATTACTATATATATATATATATATATATATATATATATATATATATATATATATAGGTATAGATAAGTATTTTACATGAACAGTATCAAATACATATAGAAATATATATTTAATAATAAAAAGTATATTATTTTCTATGTCAAAATCATAGGAATGTACAATATGCGTTTTGTGCTTTGCGTTTCTCAATTTAGATCTTAACGTGGTCATTTTAACGCACATGCAAATTTAATATTCTTAAGGCACATTATTGAAATATTACATATAAAATATTAATAAAACATAATTTATATTAATTAAAATGTATAAACATACTGTAAAATATATAGATATATTTTATGGATAATTTAGAATATATTTTAAAGTATGTTTATTAAATTTATAATTGAAAAATAACCAAAGAATCTTTAAAAAAGTATCAATAAATTGGATTGTGATTACCTTGAATCGGTCTGTCCTATTCTATGTATTTGACTTTTTTTGGCTGACTGATAATGTCCCAACTCAATGGAAAATTACTATCGGCTAGATTTAGAGTTCTGTGGCCAAAGGGGTGCGTTAGCTACGCGTGCTTTTTTTTCCCCGCACCTTTTAAATACCGCTGGTATTTAGAGTTCACAGAATGGCTACGTTAGGCTCCAAAAAGGGAGCGTAGAGCATAATTTACCGCCACTGCAACTCTCAATACCAGCGGTGCTTACGGACGCGGCCAGCTTCAAAAACGTGCTCGTGCACGATTTCCCCATAGGAAACAATGGGGCAGTTTGAGCTGAAAAAAAACCTGCAAAAAAGCAGTGTTCAGCTCCTAACGCAGCCCCATTGTTTCCTATGTGGAAAAAGTTTCTAAGTCTGCACCTAACACCCTAACATGAACCCCGATTCTAAACACCCCTAACCTTACACTTATTAACCCCTAATCTGCCGACCCCGCTATCGCTGACCCCTGCATATTTTTTTAACCCCTAATCTGCCGCTCCGTACACCGCCGCAACCTACATTATCCCTATGTACCCCTAATCTGCTGCCCCTAACACCGCCGACCCCTATATTATATTTATTAACCCCTAATCTGCCCCCCCAACGTCGCCCCACCTACCTACAATTATTAACCCCTAATATGCCGACCGGACCTCACTGCTACTATAATAAAGTTATTAACCCCTAATCTGCCTCACTCCCGCCTCAATAACCCTATAATAAATAGTATTAACCCCTAATCTGCCCTCCCTAACATCACTAACACCTAACTTCAAGTATTAACCCCTAATCTGCCGACCGGACCTCGCCGCTACTCTATTAAATGTATTAACCCCTAAAGCTAAGTCTAACCCTAACACTAACACCCCCCTAAGTTAAATATAATTTTTATCTAACGAAATAAATTAACTCTTATTAAATAAATTATTCCTATTTAAAGCTAAATACTTACCTGTAAAATAAACCCTAATATAGCTACAACATAACTAATAATTATATTGTAGCTATTTTAGGATTAATATTTATTTTACAGGCAAATATGTAATTATTTTAACCAGGTACAATAGCTATTAAATAGTTAATAACTATTTAATAGCTACCTAGTTAGAATAATTACAAAATTACCTGTAAAATAAATCCTAACCTAAGTTACAATTAAACCTAACACTACACTATCAATAAATTAATTAAATAAAATACCTACATTTATCTACTATTAAACCTAAAACTACACTATCAATAAATTAATTACATACAAATACCTACAATTATCTACAATTAAATAAACTAACTAAAGTACAAAAAATAAAAAAAGAACTAAGTTACAAAAAATAAAAAATTTTTTTACAAACATTAGAAAAATATTACAACAATTTTAAGCTAATTACACCTACTCTAAGGCCCCTAATAAAATAACAAAGCCCCCCAAAATAAAAAAATGCCCTACCCTATTCTAAAATAAAAATAGAAAAGCTCTTTTACCTTACCAGCCCTTAAAAGGGCCTTTTGCGCATTCTATTGGCTGATCGGAACAGCCAATAGAATGCGAGCTCAATCTGATTTGAATTTATTTTGTTAGATAAAAATTATATTTAACTTAGGGGGGTGTCAGTGTTAGGGTTTGACTTAGCTTTAGAGGTTAATACATTTAATAGAGTAGCGGTGAGGTCCGGTTGGCAGATTAGGGGTTAATACTTGAAGTTAGGTGTCGGTGATGTTAGGGAGGGCAGATTAGGGGTTAATACTATTTATTATAGGGTTATTGAGGCGGGAGTGAGGCGGATTAGGGGTTAATACATTTATTATAGTAGCGGTGAGGTCCGGTCGGCAGATTAGGGGTTAATAAGTGTAGGTAGGTGGCGGCGATGTTGGGGACGGCAGATTAGGGGTTAATAAATATAATATAGGGGTCGGCGGTGTTAGGGGCAGCAGATTAGGGGTACGTAAGTATAACGTAGGTGGCGGCGGTGTGCGGTCTGCAGATTAGGGGTTAAAAAATTTTAATAGAGTGGCGGCGATGTGGGGGGACCTCGGTTTAGGGGTACATAGGTAGTTTATGGGTGTTAGTGTACTGTAGAGCACAGAAGTTAAGAGCTTTATGAACCGGCGTTAGCCCAGAAAGCTCTTAACTCCTGGCTTTTTTCTGCGGCTGGAGTTTGGTCGTTAGATTTCTAACGCTCACTTCAGCCAAGACTCTAAATACCGGCGTTAGAAAGATCCCATTGAAAAGATAGGATACGCAAATGGCGTAGGGGGATCTGCGGTATGGAAAAGTCGCGGCTGGAAAGTGAGCGTTAGACCCTTACCTACACGACTCTAAATACCAGCGGTAGCCCAAAACCAGCGTTAGGAGCCTCTAACGCTGGTTTTGACGGCTAACGCAGAACTCTAAATCTAGGCGTATTTGTTTGTGAGTGGGTAAAATTTAAAAAGTGCTTATTGGCAGCTGAAAATATAGATTTGATAACCACCATGGTTAGAAATATTATTAAAGAGAGTAAATAATATGAATTCTGTACTGGCTGATACATATGAAGTCCATATTACCCTCTCATTTTGTGCTAAAATGCATACAAATTTTTTATTTGTATGTAATTAATTTATTGATAGTGTAGTGTTAGGTTTAATTGTAACTTAGGTTAGGATTTATTTTACAGGTAATTTTGTAATTATTTTAACTAGGTAGCTATTAAATAGTTATTAACTATTTAATAGCTATTGTACCTGGTTAAAATAATTACAAAGTTGCATGTAAAATAAATATTAATCCTAAAATAGCTACAATGTAATTATAATTTATATTGTAGCTATATTAGGGTTTATTTTACAGGTAAGTATTTAGCTTTAAATAGGAATAATTTATTTAATAAGAGTTAATTTATTTTGTTAGATAAAAATTATATTTAACTTAGGGGGGTGTCAGTGTTAGGGTTAGACTTAGCTTTAGGGGTTAATACATTTAATAGAGTAGCGGTGAGGTCCGGTTGGCAGATTAGGGGTTAATACTTGAAGTTAGGTGTCGGTGATGTTAGGGAGGGCAGATTAGGGGTTAATACTATTTATTATAGGGTTATTGAGGCGGGAGTGAGGCGGATTAGGGGTTAATACATTTATTATAGTAGCGGTGAGGTCCGGTCGGCAGATTAGGGGTTAATAAGTGTAGGTAGGTGGCGGCGATGTTGGGGGCGGCAGATTAGGGGTTAATAAATATAATATAGGGGTCGGCGGTGTTAGGGGCAGCAGATTAGGGGTACGTAAGTATAACGTAGGTGGCGGCGGTGTGCGGTCGGCAGATTAGGGGTTAAAAAATTTTAATAGAGTGGCGGCGATGTGGGGGGACCTCGGTTTAGGGGTACATAGGTAGTTTATGGGTGTTAGTGTACTGTAGAGCACAGAAGTTAAGAGCTTTATGAACCGGCATTAGCCCAGAAAGCTCTTAACTCCTGGCTTTTTTCTGCGGCTGGAGTTTGGTCGTTAGATTTCTAACGCTCACTTCAGCCAATACTCTAAATACCGGCGTTAGAAAGATCCCATTGAAAAGATAGGATACGCAAATGGCGTAGGGGGATCTGCGGTATGGAAAAGTCGCGGCTGGAAAGTGAGCGTTAGACCCTTACCTACACGACTCTAAATACCAGCGGTAGCCCAAAACCAGCGTTAGGAGCCTCTAACGCTGGTTTTGACGGCTAACGCAGAACTCTAAATCTAGGCGTATTTGTTTGTGAATGGGTAAAATTTAAAAAGTGCTTATTGGCAGCTGAAAATATAGATTTGATAACCACCATGGTTAGAAATATTATTAAAGAGAGTAAATAATATGAATTCTGTACTGGCTGATACATATAAAGTCCATATTACCCTCTCATTTTGTGCTAAAATGCATACAGATTTTTTATTTGTATGTAATTAATTTATTGATAGTGTAGTGTTAGGTTTAATTGTAACTTAGGTTAGGATTTATTTTACAGGTAATTTTGTAATTATTTTAACTAGGTAGCTATTAAATAGTTATTAACTATTTAATAGCTATTGTACCTGGTTAAAATAATTACAAAGTTGCCTGTAAAATAAATATTAATCCTAAAATAGCTACAATGTAATTATAATTTATATTGTAGCTATATTAGGGTTTATTTTACAGGTAAGTATTTAGCTTTAAATAGGAATAATTTATTTAATAAGAGTTAATTTATTTTGTTAGATAAAAATTATATTTAACTTAGGGGGGTGTCAGTGTTAGGGTTAGACTTAGCTTTAGGGGTTAATACATTTAATAGAGTAGCGGTGAGGTCCGGTTGGCAGATTAGGGGTTAATACTTGAAGTTAGGTGTCGGTGATGTTAGGGAGGGCAGATTAGGGGTAAATACTATTTATTATAGGGTTATTGAGGCGGGAGTGAGGCGGATTAGGGGTTAATACATTTATTATAGTAGCGGTGAGGTCCGGTCGGCAGATTAGGGGTTAATAAGTGTAGGTAGGTGGCGGCGATGTTGGGGGCGGCAGATTAGGGGTTAATAAATATAATATAGGGGTCGGCGGTGTTAGGGGCAGCAGATTAGGGGTACGTAAGTATAACGTAGGTGGCGGCGGTGTGCGGTCAGCAGATTAGGGGTTAAAACATTTTAATAGAGTGGCGGTGATGTGGGGGGACCTTGGTTTAGGGGTACATAGGTAGTTTATGGGTGTTAGTGTACTGTAGAGCACAGAAGTTAAGAGCTTTATGAACCGGCGTTAGCCCAGAAAGCTCTTAACTCCTGGCTTTTTTCTGCGGCTGGAGTTTGGTCGTTAGATTTCTAACGCTGACACTTCAGCCAAGACTCTAAATACCGGCGTTAGAAAGATCCCATTGAAAAGATAGGATACGCAAATGGCGTAGGGGGATCTGCGGTATGGAAAAGTCGCGGCTGGAAAGTGAGCGTTAGACCCTTACCTACACGACTCTAAATACCAGCAGTAGCCCAAAACCAGCGTTAGGAGCCTCTAACGCTGGTTTTGACGGCTAACGCAGAACTCTAAATCTAGGCGTATTTGTTTGTGAGTGGGTAAAATTTAAAAAGTGCTTATTGGCAGCTGAAAATATAGATTTGATAACCACCATGGTTAGAAATATTATTAAAGAGAGTAAATAATATGAATTCTGTACTGGCTGATACATATAAAGTCCATATTACCCTCTCATTTTGTGCTAAAATGCATACAAATTTTTTATTTATATATATATATTTTTTTATTATTTTTTTTGTTGTCGTACTGGGACTTAATATTGCATTGTGAGATTTTAATAATGGTGCATTTTCAATGTCCTGTTTGACCTTGACTGTGTTAATGTTTTTTGGAACAATTTATTTATTACTTGCCCTTGACAATGCTAACGTGTTTTAGTATTTCAAATACAAACAACATCAATACAGAGTGTGTTTAAAAACAGTTGTATCAAAAATGTTTATTTATGATATTTTATTATTTATGTTTAAAGGGACAGGAAATGCACATTTTTTCTTTCATGATTCAGATAGAGCATACAATTTTAATCAACTATTCAAATTACTTCCATTAGGTAATAAAGGGCTTGATTACGAGTGGAGTGCTATCTTAACGTGCGCTGTGGCTGGTTTATTCTCCCGCAAGCTCCCAGTTTCACTTTGCGCAAAGTGCAATTAACCAGAGGTCAGACCTCTGGTTAATGAAAAATATTTTCCCCAATTGTCCCCCCAATAAAGTGGAAGAGGACAGTACTGTACAAATAAAAAATAAAATATGAGCACAAAGCTCATACAAACTGCACAAAGCAGTTGTAAGGGGTTAAAGTGAGGGGATGTGGGGTGTTGGGGAAAAAATTTACATTGACGTCTATGGGGGGCTGTGCTTTCACTAAATATATATGTATATGCTTATATACATATATATTTACAGTAAGGTTTAATATGTGTATATATACACATATAAATATGCAAATTGCTCCCTGTGCTGCGCCAAGTGGTTTGCCGTGTCTCACAGCATAAAAACGAGGCTCCCATTGGAGCCTATGAAAATGCGCTCTCATGAGCACAAGGCTTCAAGGCAATTAGAATGTGAGGTCGGGTTCGCATTGTGCCTGACTTGTTATACAAGCGCACATTTACATGCACTAGTATTACTAAGTGGAGCAAAAATATCACACTTGCGAAAAGCGCATTATTGCGCTCCACTAATAATCTAGGCCAAAATTTGCAGCCACCAATCAGCAACAAGTACCCAGTTTCTGAGCCTACCTAGCTTTGCTTTCCAACAAAGGATACCTAAATAATTAAGCAAATTAGACAACAGAAGTAAATTGGAAAGTATGCTAAAAATTGTGGGTTTTTATAAACTAATCATTTCCCAAGCAAATATGTTTAATTTATCAGCTTTCTACTTTATGGAATTCATTTATATGTTATGGAGCTAAAAAGCTCTCAGTGTTTGCAATGTGACTTATTATAAACAAAAAAAAGATGAAAGAATCAGGCAAAATGACTTATACTGACAAAGTTCACAGTTCAATCCTATTGAGCTACTTTTTTAATTTGCTAGATATTCCAAAATTTGTAAAAAAAAATATGGAAATTAACTGGCAAAAATGTGAAGCCAATGTTTAAATTCCCAATTACATGGAATCAAGCCAGATATCTCTAACATGATGCCCTTAATAAACAGAATATCGCATATAAAATCTAAATATTCCTTGAAACATAATTGGCAATGGCAACACCATTCATTAGTTCAAATAAGGACTAACTACAACCTGGAGTATTTATAATTTACCAATGATGTGAAAGTAATTATGACATTCTTATTCAATACACCTGCTTTAATTATAGGCAAATGATCTACAAATAATAAAGGCATATAACAGATATTGCACATAGAACTAACATAATGCTCTAAACAGATATAAAATCATGGTGTTCCTGTATAAAAGCATGCTGTCTATGTCTTTAAGTTGGCATGTAAATTGATATTAATCCCATATACAATCACATGCAAAGGAGAAGATTTAAAGCAATAAATCAACATGTAGAGGAACATAATATAGTAACCCAACTTAGAGCTAGATTATCCCTATTTATAAGTAAGCTTTTTGTGTGTGTTGGGTAGTATGATTATTACAAGCTGAAAGTAAACAGTGTTCGCACATGTGCTTACCCGACACATGCAAAAAGTTAAACTTTGAGTATTGCAAATGCATTAACGTATTCCCCTATAGACTTCAATAAAGCATGAAAAGTAAAAAACAACTAACATACTTACTCGCTAACCCAACATGAAATATTAATATTTCAAATATATATATATATATATATATATATATATATATATATATATATATATATATATAAAAGCACATTTGTTACGCACTCACTCCTTCAGCCGTAGCTAATCCAGTGCCTGGGTGTCTCCTTAAAAGTCATGCATAAAGTTCTCCAAATAAAAGGGCACTCACAGGACTTGAAAATAAAAAATATCTTTATTGCATATAATTCATCATAAAGTGTCCGTCGACGTTTCGGCTACAATCTTAGACTTTTTAAAGACACTCTAAAAACATAATGTATATAACAGAATTAATATTTAAGTCACACAATATATATATATATATATATATATATATATATATTAAACATTTAACATAAAATACACAGATAAACATAGTGACTATCTAGTGTGCTAAACTGCATACCCTTGTGCTTTAAAAGTTGAGAAAATTGGACCCAAAATACATTACAGATATCATATTAAACCAGATCCTCTGAAAAGTTAATTTCCTGTTTCAATGATACTAACAATATAATATTAGTTTATATTGAATGCTAATAGATACATAGTGAACAGCAGCAATGTAGCTACAATTAGAATATTAATACATATTGTGCGTTGGCAAAGGTGTCAAAGTGTTACATTAGTAACCATAATGTTAATAACTACGATATCTCAACTTGCTTGCATCATTTATTGCCATAACAAAAATATATACGTTAATGTGTCTTTATAAACATTATGGCCTAGATTTAGAGTTCGGCGGTAGCCGTGAAAACCAGCGTTAGAGGCTCCTAACGCTGGTTTTAGGCTACCGCCGGTATTTGGAGTCAGTGATTAAAGGGTCTAACGCTCACTTTTCAGCCGCGACTTTTCCATACCGCAGATCCCCTTACGTCAATTGCGTATCCTATCTTTTCAATGGGATCTTCCTAACGCCGGTATTTAGAGTCGTTTCTGAAGTGAGCGTTAGAGCTCTAACGACAAAACTCCAGCCGCCGGAAAATAGCAGGAGTTAAGAGCTTTCTGGGCTAACGCCGGTTCATAAAGCTCTTAACTACTGTACCCTAAAGTACACTAACACCCATAAACTACCTATGTACCCCTAAACCGAGGTCCCCCCACATCGCCGCCACTCGATTTAAATTTTTTAACCCCTAATCTGCCGACCGCCACCTACGTTATACTTATGTACCCTTAATCTGCTGCCCCTGTACCCCGCCGACCCCTGTATTACATTTATTAACCCCTAACCTGCCCCCCACAACGTCGCCGCCAGCTACTTACAATAATTAACCCCTAATCTTCCGACCGCAAAGCGCCGCCACCTACGTTATCCTTATGTACCCCTAATCTGCTGCCCCTAACACCGCCGACCCCTATATTATATTTATTAACCCCTAATCTGCCCCCTCAACGTCGCCGACACCTGCCTACACTTATTAACCCCTAATCTGCCGAGCGGACCTGAGCGCTACTATAATAAAGTTATTAACCCCTAATCCGCCTCACTAACCCTATCATAAATAGTATTAACCCCTAATCTGCCCTCCCTAACATCGCCGACACCTACCTTCAATTATTAACCCCTAATCTGACGACCGGAGCTCATCGCTACTATAATAAATGGATTAACCCCTAAAGCTAAGTCTAACCCTAACACTAACACCCCCCTAACTTAAATATAATTTACATCTAACGAAATTAATTAACTCTTATTAAATAACTTATTCCTATTTAAAGCTAAATACTTACCTGTAAAATAAATCCTAATATAGCTACAATATAAATTATAATTATATTATAGCTATTTTAGGATTAATATTTATTTTACAGGCAACTTTGTAATTATTTTAACCAGGTACAATAGCTATTTAATAGTTACCTAGTTAAAATAATAACAAATTTACCTGTAAAATAAATCCTAACCTAAGATATAATTAAACCTAACACTACCCTATCAATAAATTAATTAAATAAACTACCTACAATTATCTACAATTAACCTAACACTACACTATCAATAAATTAATTAAACACAATTCCTACAAATAAATACAATTAAATAAACTAGCTAAAGTACAGAAAATAAAAAAGAACTACGTTACAAAAAATAAAAAAATATTTACAAACATCAGAAAATTATTACAACAATTTTAAACTAATTACACCTACTCTAAGCCCCCTAATAAAATAACAAAGACCCCCAATATAAAAAATTCCCTACCCTATTCTAAATTAAAAAAGTTAAAAGCTCTTTTACCTTACCAGCCCTGAACAGGGCCCTTTGCGGGGCATGCCCCAAGAATTTCAGCTCTTTTGCCTGTAAAAAAAACACATACAATACCCCCCCCCCAACATTACAACCCACCACCCCCATACCCCTAATCTAACCCAAACCCCCCTTAAATAAACCTAACACTAAGCCCCTGAAGATCTTCCTACCTTGTCTTCACCATCCAGGTATCACCGATCCGTCCTGGCTCCAACATCTTCATCCAACCCAAGCGGGGGTTGGCGATCCATCATCCGGTGGCTGAAGAGGTCCAGAAGAGGCTCCAAAGTCTTCCTCCTATCCGGCAAGAAGAGGACATCCGGACCGGCAAACATCTTCTCCAAGCGGCATCTTCGATCTTCTTGCATCCGGTGCGGAGCGGGTCCATCTTGAAGCAGGCGACGCGGATCCATCCTCTTCTTCCGTTGTCTCCCGATGAATGACGGTTCCTTTAAGGGACGTCATCCAAGATGGCGTCCCTTGAATTCCGATTGGCTGATAGGATTCTATCAGCCAATCGGAATTAAGGTAGGAATATTCTGATTGGCTGATGGAATCAGCCAATCAGAATCAAGTTCAATCCTATTGGCTGATCCAATCAGCCAATCAGATTGAGCTCGCATTCTATTGGCTGATCGGACCTCTTCTGGACCTCTTCAGCCACCGGATGATGGATCGCCAACCCCCGCTTGGGTTGGATGAAGATGTTGGAGCCAGGACGGATCGGTGATACCTGGATGGTGAAGACAAGGTAGGAAGATCTTCAGGGGCTTAGTGTTAGGTTTATTTAAGGGGGGTTTGGGTTAGATTAGGGGTATGTGGGTGGTGGGTTGTAATGTTGGGGGGGGGTATTGTATGTGGTTTTTTTTACAGGCAAAAGAGCTGAAATTCTTGGGGCATGCCCCGCAAAGGGCCCTGTTCAGGGCTGGTAAGGTAAAAGAGCTTTTAACTTTTTTAATTTAGAATAGGGTAGGGAATTTTTTTATTTTGGGGGGCTTTGTTATTTTATTAGGGGGCTTAGAGTAGGTGTAATTAGTTTAAAATTGTTGTAATAATTTTCTGATGTTTGTAAATATTTTTTTATTTTTTGTAACTTAGTTCTTTTTTATTTTTTGTACTTTAGCTAGTTTATTTAATTGTATTTATTTGTAGGAATTGTGTTTAATTAATTTATTGATAGTGTAGTGTTAGGTTAATTGTAGGTAATTGTAGGTAGTTTATTTAATTAATTTATTGATAGGGTAGTGTTAGGTTTAATTATATCTTAGGTTAGGATTTATTTTACAGGTAAATTTGTTATTATTTTAACCAGGTAACTATTAAATAGTTCTTAACTATTTAATAGCTATTGTACCTGGTTAAAATAATTACAAAGTTGCCTGTAAAATAAATATTAATCCTAAAATAGCTATAATATAATTATAATTTATATTGTAGCTATATTAGGATTTATTTTACAGGTAAGTATTTAGCTTTAAATAGGAATAAGTTATTTAATAAGAGTTAATTAATTTCGTTAGATGTAAATTATATTTAAGTTAGGGGGGTGTTAGTGTTAGGGTTAGACTTAGCTTTAGGGGTTAATCCATTTATTATAGTAGCGATGAGCTCCGGTCGTCAGATTAGGGGTTAATAATTGAAGTTAGGTGTCGGCGATGTTAGGGAGGGCAGATTAGGGGTTAATACAATTTATGATAGGGTTAGTGAGGCGGGTTAGGGGTTAATAACTTTATTATAGTAGCGGTGCGGTCCGCTCGGCAGATTAGGGGTTAATAAGTGTAGGCAGGTGTCGGCGACGTTGTGGGGGGCAGATTAGGGGTTAATAAATATAATATAGGGGTCGGCGATGTTAGGGCAGCAGATTAGGGGTACATAGGGATAACGTAGGTTGCGGCGGTTTACGGAGCGGCAGATTAGGGGTTAAAAAAAATATGCAGGGGTCAGGGATAGTGGGAGCGGCAGATTAGGGGTTAATAAGTGTAAGGTTAGGGGTGTTTAGACTCAGGGTACATGTTAGAGTGTTAGGTGCAGACGTAGGAAGTGTTTCCCCATAGGAAACAATGGGGCTGCGTTAGGAGCTGAACGCTGCTTTTTTGCAGGTGTTAGGTTTTTTTTCAGCTCAAACAGCCCCATTGTTTCCTATGGGGATATCGTGCTCGAGCACGTTTTTGAGGCTGGCCGCGTCCGTAAGCAACTCTGGTATCGAGAGTTGCATTTGCGGTAAAAATGCTCTACGCTCCTTTTTTGGAGCCTAACGCAGCATTTGTTTGAACTCTCGATACCAGAGTTAAATTTATGGTGCGGCCAGAAAAAAGCCCGCGGAGCGTTAACAGCCCTTCTACCGCCAAACTCCAAATCTAGGCCAAAGACCACTATTTACACGCACATAGAGTAACAATCACCGTACTAGCAAAACGTATATACCATATGTGCAACCGGCACTATTAAAGAGCCCAGTCAAGCTAACCCAGTAGGTGATTACTATATAGAAAGATAACAACTCCCGTTAACGCTAGTGAAAACAAAAAAGCCAAAACATCAAATAGCAATGCTAAAAGTATTAAACAAACATACCAATATCGGTTAAAGAAACCTCTCTGCGTGTCCATGCACCATTCCGTGACGTAGTATTCACCTGTAGGAGACAAGCCCCTTTTTAAGCCGACAACTCACTCTGTGATTGGTCACAACCAATAGAAATGTCATCAAGGTAGGCGTGTATACCTTCAAATGTTACTGACAACCGCTTACATATACAAGCTTAGAAATTGTCAGACACCAAGCTAAACTTGGATTTAAACGAAAATATGGATAATCACAAACGGCAACAATAAAAGCATCTTATCAGAAATGTGCCTAATAAACCAACAACCATTCAAATAGACAGACGTTGAATCCAATCACCAAATTCAATCACTGCATAGACCACTTAATACAGAGTGCAGAACTATTCAACTCTTAAAGGGACAGATGCATGTGAGACATATGAAGTATATAAGATATATAGAATATGTAGGAATGCTTGCACACCTTAATGATAAAATGTATATAAATCTAAACAGACTTATATTTGAATATTAAATAATATTACATGCGAAACCCACAAGCAGCTAACGGATAACAAAAATGATAAAAATAGATGTCAAAACCGTGTAATCACACCAATCCCATAATTAGTAGGAAATCCTAAACTACGCAATATTATGGCAAGTGGAGAATACTTCTAATCAATCACCATAGTAACTATACAATAATAGAAACCTTGATGCCAAATATGTAATATACTGATAAAAAGATGGAAAAAAGGTAGAATGTCGGAACAAACAAAGAATGGCAGTAAAACAAGCCATAATCCAAATAGGTATTCAGGCCTTTGGGGGTTATAGTACCTAATCTATTGATCCATTGAACCTCTCTTCTCAGAAGTTCCTCATCCCTATTCCCACCTCTCTTAAGAAGCGGAACCCTGTCTATGAGCATGGTTTTTAACATAGCCACTGAGTGGCCATTTTCCACAAAATGCCTAGCTACAGGCTGTTCACTAAAACCTTCCTCAATGGCTTTATGTATAGCCCTCTTGTGATTAGCTAACCTTTCCCTAAAGGAAGTACAGGTCTTTCCAATGTAAACTTTGCCACATAGGCAAATAATCATGTAGATGACATAGTCTGACGTACATGTAAGTTTATGTCTGATCACAAACTTTTAAAGAGTATATGGGTGAAATAAAGAATTGCC
This sequence comes from Bombina bombina, assembly GCF_027579735.1. NCBI lineage: Eukaryota > Metazoa > Chordata > Amphibia > Anura > Bombinatoridae > Bombina > Bombina bombina. The sequence goes on from NC_069500.1 coordinate 631,191,500, forward strand.
TATTTGTAACGTATTGCAGGTAACACAGTTCCCGCACCTATAACAGCCAGGTTTGGCTCTTGGTAACCAGGTATTTTGGAAAGTACCAATGTCATGTTTAACTAACATCATTCCAATACTCCTACCCTGTCGGTAAACCATACGTGGGAGTTGAAAATCTTTAAAAGGCAAAGTGGGATCCTCTGAAATTAAAGGCCAGTTTTTTGTAAGGGGTTTTTTGATAATGTTAGTTTATGGAGTGTAAGTTGTTATAAAATTAAATGCATTAACACTTTTCTCTGGACTAATTTACATTCCAATTTCCTGGCGGATTATTATAAGAAAAAAATGATTCCAAGAGGTTTTCGCATCAAGAACATGCCAACCCTAGGCAGGAATAACATGGGCTTTTGTAGAAATTGCTAAAAACTGTTCTCTTGATTGGGTTTTACTTGTCATAGAAGAAGTCACTAGGCTTAAGAAAAATACTAAATCTGATATTGTGATGATGGAAAATGAGAAATTGCCTTGTTTACAAAATGATAATAGTGAGGATTGGATTAATAAGCTTAAGGTACAACTTGATAAATATAAATAAGATCTAGTAAATTTTATAAACAAAAATTACAAGTGGTGGAAATTGATTATTATGAAAAAAGAGTATATACTTGTTTGAATGGTAAAACACAAAACTACAACATTACACAGTTCCCGCACCTATAACAGCCAGGTTTGGCTCTTGATAACCAAGTATTTTGGAAAGTACCAATGTCATGTTTAACTAGCATCGTTCCAATACTCCTACCCCATCGGTAAACCATATGTGGGGGTTGAAAATCTTTAAAAGGCAAAGTGGAATCCTCTGAAATTAAAGGCCAGTTTTTTGTAAGGACTTTTTTTAAAAATGTTACTTTATGGAGTGTAAGTTGTTATAAAATTCAATGCATTAACACTTTTCTTTGGACTTTGTACCTTATTAATGATCTTATTTTGATAAAGATCCCTAATCCCTGACCAAATCCTGTCAATATCTGCACCTATAGCCTCTTGCTAAAAATGCATCCTTCATCAATTTAAATTGTGCAATCTTATCAACCTCAGTATTATTGTTGTGGACAACCCGTAATAATTGGGATTTAACTATCCCTAATTTCAACTGGGGAAGATGAAAACTTTGATGAGTAAGCAAAGTATTCCTGTCCGTGGGCTTAGAAAAATGTCTGGTATTAAGTTTGCAAGAATCCTGGCTCTTGACCTTATAAACCCATAAGTCCAAAAAGTTAATAGAGGTGTCACTGTAATCAAGTTTAAATTTAACATTTGGTTCCCTGCTATTTAATTCTACATACCAAGAAAACAGTTCAGATTCACTTCCAGACCAAACTATGAATAAATCATCAATATATCTCTGATAAAGTAGCATATTAGGGTTAGACTTATCAAATACATAAAGATCCTCAAACCATGCCATAAGAAGATTGGCATAAGCAGGAGCCATAGGAGACCCCATGGCCGTACCTAATTATTGAAAACAATATGTATCTTCAAATCTAAAATAATTACTCATTAAACACACATGTAACAACTCAATAATGAATTCTATTGGTGGACCAAAATAATCATTATCAGCAGATAAATTCTCACGTAAAGCTTTAAGGCCTAAATGATGTGGAATGATGTTATACAGAGTAGCTACATCCAACATGGCCAAAATGACATCATTTGGGAAATCTTGGCTATTCAAAATTTTAATTAATTCAATGGAATCTTAAAGAAAAGCCTTGTTTTTTTACCGTATCTAACATATTAAGCGACACTCTGGTATAATGAGCCGTTTGCCGAAACAATAGGATGGCCAAGTGGTTTTAGAGAATCTTTATGTATTTTTGGTATCGTATAAATAAAAGGGTACCTTGGATGATTATTAATCAAACATTTTAGAATAGTCTCAGCAATATGTCCCATGGAGAGTGCCATCAAAATAAATTTGTCTAATGTAGATTTATAAGCTTGTGTAGGGATATTGGAAAAAACAGCATAAGTTTTGCTATCACTTAATTGGGATAATAGCTCTTCTCTATAATACTCTTTATCCATTACTACCACTGCTCCGCCCTTATCTGCTGAACGTATGATGATTTTATCATCACTTTATAAGGTTTTAAGGGCCTGCCATTCTAGCTGAACGAGATTGTTATATTTGACATCATGTTTGTCACTATCAAATTTGATTTCTCTAGTATACACTGTCATGAAAGTTTTAATAGAGTGGTGAGTGTTGGGAGGTTCAAATTTGGATTTGTTTTGAAATTTCAGTTGGATAGGAGATCTTTAAGAATGTTGGAAAAAATATTTTAATTTAAGCTGTCTCTGAAAATGGTGTAGATCAACCTGGTCAGAAAATTTGTCATGTTTAGGAGTGGGAACATAATTTAATCCCCTATTTAGTAAAGAAATCTCATAAGGGGATACATCTCTACTGCTCAGGTTGATCACCGCATTATCAGTTAAACAATTTTGTGTCTTTTTCCTATAGACCCCCTTCTGATGTGCCCTCTTTAGTTTTTCTTTTGTACTTTTTTTGAAAAGTAGGGGGTTTATTCTGTGATCTTCTAAGCGCTCTATGTGAATCTCTATTATCCCCATTAGTGTCATTGCCCTCTGGACTACTAGAGTCACCCAACTGGTATCAACTGTAGTAAGCTGTTGGGTACGTTTATCTCTAATTCTGCATCTGTAGTTTTGTGTTTTACCATTCAAGCAAGGATTTGCTCTTTTTTCACGATAATCAATTTCTACCACTTGTAATTTTTTGTTTTTAAAATTTACTAGATCTTGTTTATATTTGTCAAGTTGTACCTTAAGCTTATTAATCCAATCCTCACTCTTATCATTTTGTAAACAAGGCAATTTCTCATTTTCCATCATCATAATATCAGATTTAGTATTTTTCTTAAACCTAGTTACTTCTTCTATGACAAGTAAAACCCAATCAAGAGAACATTTGTTAGCAATTGAGCACCACTTTCTACAAAAGTCCCTGTTGTTCTTGCCTAGGGTCGGCATGTTCATTATGTGAAAACCCCTTGGAATAATTTTTTTCTTATAATAATCTGCCAGGTAATTGGAATGTAAATTATAGTCAACCTCTTTGCACTTCATGTTAAGTAGCTTGTGGTGTAGATTTAAAGGAGAGTCACCAATATCCTCACTTTCACAGGCCAACAAAATTCTCTCTGCATCTTCATCTGTATATGAGAATTGACCATCAGTGCTATAGAGGTGCAGATATTGACAGGATTTAGTCAGGCAGTATGGATCTTGATCAAAATAAGATTATTAATAAGGTACAAAGTCCAAAGAAAAGTGTTAATACATTGAATTTTATAACAACTTATACTCTATAAAGTAACATTATCAAAAAAGCCCTTACAGAAAACTGGCCTTTAATTTCAGAGGATTCCACTTTGCCTTTTAAAGATTTTCAACCCCCACATATGTTTTACCGACGGGGTAGGAGTATTGGAATGATGTTAGTTAAACATTACATTGGTACTTTCCAAAATACTTGGTTACCAAGAGTCTAACATGGCTGTTATTGGTGCAGGAACTGTGTTACCTGCAATACATTACAAATAGGCAATTCTTTCACCCATATACTCATCAAAAGTTTGTGATCAGACATAGACTTACATGTATGTCAGACTATGTCATCTACATGATTATTTGCCCATATAGCAAAGTTTACATTGGAAAGACCTGTACTTCCTTTAGGGAAAGGTTAGCAAATTACAAGAGCGCTATACATAAAGCCATTAAGGAAGGTTTTAGTGAACAGCCTGTAGCTAGGCATTTTGTGGAAAATGGCCACTCAGTGGCTATATTAAAAAACATGCTCATAGACAGGGTCCCACCTCTTAAGAGAGGTGGAGATAGGGATAAGTAACTTCTGAGAAGAGAGGTTCAATGGATCAATAGATTAGGTACTATGACCCCCAAAGGCCTGAATACCTATTTGGATTATGCCCTTTTTTACTGACATTCTTTGTTTGTTCCGACGTTCTGCCATTTTTCCATCTTCTTATCAGTTTATTATATATTTGGCATTGAGGTTTCTATTATTGTATAGTTACTATGGTGATTGATTAGAAGTATTCTCAAAGTTGAGATATCGTAGTTATTAACATTATGGTTACTAATGTAACACCTTTGACACCTTTGCCAACGCACAATAAGTATTAATATTCTAATTGTGGCTACATTACTGTATCTATGTAACTATGTATCTATAAGCATTCAATATAAACTAATATTATATTGTTAGTATCATTGAAACATGAAATTAACTTTTCAGTGGATCTGGTTTAATATGATATCTGTAATGCATTTTGGGTCCAATTTTCTCAACTTTTAAAGCACAAGGGTATGTAGTTTAGCACACTAGGTAGTCACTATGTTTATATGTGTATTATATGTTAAATGTTTTAAAAAAATATATTATATTTTGTGTGAATTAAATATTAATTCTGTAATATACATTATGTTTTTAGATTGTCTTTAAAAAGGCTAAAATTGTAGCCGAAACATCGACTGACACTTTATGATGAATTATATGCAATAAAGATATTTTCTATTTTCAAGTCCTGTGAGTGCCCTTTCATTTTAAGAAATATATATATATATATATATATATATATATATATATATATATGTATATATATAAGGTCATGGCCAAAAATATTGGCACCCATGCATTTATGTCAGATAATGCACCACCTCACTCAGAAAATAGTTGCAATTACATTCTCATGTTTATTTATTTTGTTTGTATTGGTATGAAACAAAAAAGTGGAGAAAAAAAAAGCCAAATCTGACACATTCCATGCAAAACTCCAAAAATAAACTGGACAAAATTATTGGCTTCTTCTCAAAATTGTAACAAATAATTGCATTCCAAGTTTGTGATGTTCCTGTAATTTGTAATTAAACTCACCTGTATCAATTAACAGGTGCTGACAATATAGAAATCGCACTGGCTACCAGTTAAAATGGTGACAAATGGACTCAACCTTTGTGTTCTGTGTCTCTGTGTGCCACACTGAGCATGGAGAAGAGAAAGAGCAGTAAAGAATTGTCTGAGGATTTGATAACAAAAATTGTGGAAAAACATGAACAATCTCAAGTCCATCTCTAGAGATCTTAATGTTCCTGTGTCCACTGTACGCAACACTGTCAATAAGTTTACAGCCCATGGCACTGTAGCTAATTTCCCTCAACGTGGATGAAAGAGAAAAAATGATCAAAGATTGCAAATAGTGGATAAAGAACATTGATAAACTTCCAGACAAATTCAAGCTGACCTTCAGACACAGGGTACAAATTTGTCAGCTCGCACTATACGTCGCCATCTGAATAAAAAGGGATGCTATGATAGGAGACCCAGGATGACCCCACTGCTGACACAGAAACATAAAAAGCCAGATTGGAGTTTCCCAAAATGTACCTAAGTAAGCCAAAATACTTTTGGGAGAATTTGCTGTGGACAGATGATTCAAAATGACAGCTTTTTGGAAAATCCCATCATTCTACTGTTTTTAGAAAAAGAAATGAGTTTTTTAAAGAAAAGAATACAGTCCCTAAAGTCAAACATGGTGGAGGTTCACTGATGTTTTAGGTTTGCTTTGCTACTTCAGGCACTGGATGTCTTGACTGTGTGCATGGCATTATGATATCTGAAGGCTACCAAAGAATTCTGTGGTGCACTGTAGGGCCCAGTGTCAGAAAGTTGGGTCCCCGTCAGAGGTCATGGGTCTTACGCAGGACAATGACCAAAAGCACACGTCAAAAAGCACCAAGAAATGTTTTAAGACAAAGTGCTGGAGAATTCTGAACTGGCCAGCAATGAGTCCAGATCTCAATCCCCTAGAGCACCTGTGGAGAGATCTCAAAACAGCAGTTGCAAAAAGGAACCCTTCCGATTTGAGAGACCTTGGCAAAAGAAGAGTGGTCCAAAATTCCAGTTGAGAGGTGTAAGAAACTCATGGATGGTTACAGGAAGCAATTGATTTCAGTTATTTTTTCCAAGGGGTGTGCTACCAAATATTAAATTGAGGGTGCCAGTAATTTTGTCCAGTCCATTTTTGGAGTCTTGCATGGAATGTGTCAGATATTGCTTGTTTTCTCCACTTTTTGTGTTTTACCAATAACAACAAAATAAATAAACATGGGAATGCCTAAACATTTGTAATTGCAACAATTTTCTGGTCGAAGTGGTGCATTATCTGATAGAAATGCAGGGATGCTAATAGGGTGCGTGGTAATATATGTGCAGAACTCAACTAGGCAGCCCCTAATTCTGATATGCTCCCAGTATCAGAAAGTGTAGGAATCTAAAACAAATGGGGGAGGGGTGCGCTCAGAGATCAGAGCTGTGAGTGGGACTATCTATAATAGCTAGTAGCTAAAAAATGTGATTCCAATCCGTTGATTTAAATGTAAATATTTAATGTATATATTTAAAGGCTCATTACTGGTAACCTATAATGTGTGTGGTTATCCGTGATTTAAGGCAATATATATTGTGGGAGGTTCCTCAGTAGGATATGGTTCAAATTGGTGTACAGTGTGATGTGATACAAATTGGTGTATGAATACACTGTGATACAAGATAGGTGTATGAATACACTGTGATACAAATTGGTGTATGAATACACTGTGATACAAGATAGCAATGCTATAATAAAGCAATATTCAAATAGCGGAGAAAAGCGATATGTGATGTGCAGAAAAAAGACAGGTGCGTATAATGAGTAAAATATATTTTACTACAAATAGATAATAAATCTGTTATACAGATATGTGTATATGTGTGAATACATCCATGTTAGTTAAAACAAATATGCAAACAAATAAAATGAACAATAATGAAAACAGATAAAATGAACAATTATATAGATCTAATCAAATGATGCACTGTGCCATTAATATGTCAGAAAAATAGCTTGTCAGCATAGACAGAAAAAATGCACTAAGGCTGGCTGATATGTTATGGACACTCTTGTCCGTACAAATTGAGTCCTTGACAGATTATGTCCTTGAAAAGATATCACAATTGCAGTTCAGCATGAAATATAAGAGATTAAAAGTTTAAAAGTTGTGGCCACAACTATTTGTAGGGATCCAAGGAGCTAACTTCCTGTTTATGTAGCTTATAGTATCCCTTTAATTAAATCAAATTATGCAAAGTTCTTATGATGCTCACCCCTACCGGACTACCGATATCCCTTTCCTCCTCTTCCAATTCCGTGGGTTATGGGAAGGTTGTGATTGACCCGGGATGGCGTCTCAGTTTGGCGTGTTGCCGTGTAGCTGTGATGATTTGTGAGCGTCTCACCTTTGAATTTCCCGGTCAGTCCTTCCTACCCTGACGTTTACACAAAGTAGTCACGTGGTCCTCGGAGGTCCAATCGGATAGCCGGGTCATTGGGGGAGTGGTGCAGTAGCGGTTTTGTAGGGTTTTCTTGCTGGAGCCAAATTCGATCACACTAGATTATAAAAATCTACGCGTTTCAGCGCTGGGTATGCGCCTTTATCAAGACTTCCTATTCTTGTGTGTTTCCTCTGGCTCTATTTCTAGTGTTCTGGGCGTTGGAAAACTCCTCCCAAGATATCAAATGACAAGCGATATTTGTCTATGCATCTAGTAGAATTAATGGTAGTAAGAAACTGATAATATCAGAGTAAAATAATGGCACACAAGTGTCACTCTGCATATAAAACAATGACATATAAAAACAATGACATATAAAATAATAACAATATTGCGCTCAAACAGTTGTTACGCTAAGTGCTTATAAAATTCGCATATATTTACTGTTACACAAATTCAAGTCTATACCGATAAATGGATGAGAATGTACATCAAAATAATTAAATATGGAAAGACACAATAAGTATATATTTAAAAGGCTCACACTAGTAGGGGAACTGTTTTAATACAATATAGGTCAATAGATTGCCATATATCAAGGTTGAGATTATACCTTATATTTATTCTAAGTATATGTTATATGTATATGGTACAGGAATGGTGGATAGTTCTATTGGGATATGTTAGGATATTACATATTATATAGAACTATTTGGTGGAATATCTGTGTTAACTTTATATAAAAGGATTCAAGTTAAGTTCTGCATTGAGACCATTCGGTGTCAATGTGTTAAATTTGAATATTAGTTCCGCTTCTTTTAATAGTAAAATATTTTCTATATCTCCTCCTCTGTTATTCAAAACTTTTTTAATACCCCAATATTGAAAACCTATTGGTTTCTTATGGTGTATTTCTGTAAAATGTTTTGAGAGTAAGTGTTTACAGTTACCACGTTTTATATTTGAGAGATGTTCTCTTATTCTGTCGTGTAGAGGTCTACTAGTTTGTCCTAAATACTGTAATTTGCATTGGCATTATATTAGGTAGATTACATTAATGTCTGAACATCTGATTGTTTCTCTTATCAGATGTTTATAATTATTGTTGGAGGATATCACTTCTTTATATTTTTTACCAAATTCGCAAGCTTTACAGCTGTTACAAGGATAGAAGCCTTGGAGATTATTTCCTAGTAAATCTTGTTGTCTTGATTTCATGTTTTTATTGAACTGGCTAGGTGCTAATATGCTCTTTAAATTTTTTGTTTTTCTATATATTATAGTAGGGTATGGGTCTATAATGTCTAACAGGATTGGATCTTTCTTAATTATATGCCAGTGCTTATCTAGGATCTTTTTTATAGTTTTATGGTCTTCATTATATTCTGTTATGAATGATATTTGATTATTTGTATTTTTATTGGCATCCTTCTTCTTATACTTTAATAATTCTGTTCTATCTTTTTTTATTGCTTGTGCTTTTGCTTCTTTGATTATATTATCTCCATATCCTTTGTCCTGAAATTTCTTTTCTAGTGTCTTAGCTTGTGTAAGGAAAGTTTGATCTTCTGAACAGTTTTTCTTTATTCTATAAAATTGACCCTTAGGTATATTATTGATCCATTTGTTGAGATGGCAGCTATCTGGATGTAAGTAACTATTAGTATCGGTGGGTTTGAAATATGTTTCAGTAGTGATAGTATTATTAGTAATCTTAATTTGGACATCAAGAAAGTGTATATGTTCTTTACTATATTCATGATTGAATTTTATTCCCCAATTGTTGGAATTGATTTCCTCAAGGAACAGGTGTAGTAATTCAACGTCACCTTTCCAGATGAAAAATATATCATCGATAAATCGCTTGTAGAGCACGAGGTTTGCACCCCATGGGGAGTGTAAAATGTGTTCTTCTTCAAACCTCCCCATAAATAAATTTGCATAACTGGGTGCAAACCTCGTGCCCATAGCGGTGCCTTTTAGTTGCAAATAAAAAGTGTTGTTAAAGTTAAAGTAGTTATTTTCCAAAATGAATGTTTGAGCGCAATATTGTTATTATTTTATATGTCATTGTTTTTATATGTTATTGTTTTATATGCAGAGTGACACTTGTGTGCCATTATTTTACTCTGATATTATCAGTTTCTTACTACCATTAATTCTACTAGATGCATAGACAAATATCGCTTGTCATTTGATATTGTGAAGTTAGCTCCTTGGATCCCTACAAATAGTTGTGGCCACAACTTTTAAACTTTTAATCTCTTATATTTCATGCTGAACTGCAATTGTGATATCTTTTCAAGGACATAATCTGTCAAGGACTCAATTTGTACGGACAAGAGTGTCCATAACATATCAGCCAGCCTTAGTGCATTTTTTCTGTCTATGCTGACAAGCTATTTTTCTGACATATTAATGGCACAGTGCATCATTTGATTAGATCTATATAATTGTTCATTTTATCTGTTTTCATTATTGTTCATTTTATTTGTTTGCATATTTGTTTTAACTAACATGGATGTATTCACACATATACACATATCTGTATAACAGATTTATTATCTATTTGTAGTAAAATATATTTTACTCATTATACGCACCTGTCTTTTTTCTGCACATCACATATCGCTTTTCTCCGCTATTTGAATATTGCTTTATTATAGCATTGCTATCTTGTATCACAGTGTATTCATACACCAATTTGTATCACAGTGTATTCATACACCTATCTTGTATCACAGTGTATTCATACACCAATTTGTATCACATCACACTGTACACCAATTTGAACCATATCCTACTGAGGAACCTCCCACAATATATATTGCCTTAAATCACGGATAACCACACACATTATAGGTTACCAGTAATGAGCCTTTAAATATATACATTAAATATTTACATTTAAATCCACGGATTGGAATCACATTTTTTAGCTACTAGCTATTATAGATAGTCCCACTCACAGCTCTGATCTCTGAGCACACCCCTCCCCCATTTGTTTTAGAAATGCAGGGATGCCAATATTTTTGGCCATGACTATTTATAAACAGGTATATCCAATGAACAGTAAAATAAAAGGATTTTAACTAAATCATAGTCAAATTTATTGACGTTTCATAGTACACACAATCCGCTTCTTCAGAACAAATAAACAGTGCTCAAATGTATTTTAAATAGTGTACAAACAATTGGTTACCTCCTCCCCTTCCATGACAAAAAGTTTTTTGGAGGAGGTAACCAATTGTTTGTACACTATTTAAAGTTAATTTGAGCACTGTTTATTTGTTCTGAAGAAGGAGATTGTGTGTTCCCCAAAACGTCAATAAATTTGACTATGATTTGGTGAAAATCCTGTTTATTGGATATATTGTTTTGAGTTTAACATCCAAGTAGTGATTTCTAAGTTCATGATTGGAAATATATTAATATATATATATATATATATATATATATATATATATATACTCGCTGGGTTTCCGACAAACTTCGGTATTTCTTTATTCTGGTATTACCAGAATAAAGAAATACTAAACTTTGTCTGAAACCCAACGAGTGCGGCCTGTATACTTTCTATTTATTGCCCCATGCCATCACCTTGGTTGTAATTTTTGGTTAGAGAGATTGCAGTTCCTAACATTCCGGTATATATATATATATATATATATATATATATATATATATATATATATATATATATAAAAAAATTCTACATTATTAGTTAAACACTTGTGTAAATATGATTTTACATGTTTACAGCTACTTGACTGCAAAGGACTCCAATGCACATATATATATATATATATATATATATATATATATATATACATATGTTTTTATGTGTTTATATGAGCATATATGTTTGTAAATCCATATATAAATACATAAATACATATGTAGACACATATAAATATATAAATATACATACAAATACATTTTCTAACACCTGAGACCCACTATCATTGAACCCTTATAACTTTTTTATGCATTTTTTTTATCACAGTGTTATTATGAGTGTAACCTTTTGTGGAACAGTTAACCAGAGTTCTGAATATGCGCTAACCTGATGCATGCTAAATTTAGTTGCGTTCAAGCAAATGTGTTTACTTTCAACTTGTAATATGAGCATTACTTCGATGCACACAAAGCGATGTGATAAACCCTAATTAATTGCATGCAACAGTTAGAGCGCCACTCATAATCTAGCTATTATAGAGGCCATGTTTATCAAAATAAATCCATGCATAGATGTAATTTATATTGCAGGTTACAAATATCCATTGCACTGTCCTTTAACAGACTCCCACATTGTATGAGCTCATTCTTTAGCTGGCTAGAACACATATATTTTGTTATATAAGATTAATTGCTTAAATATGGTGAAGTTCACAGGGATTATTAGATATATTGAACAAGAGCCAAAGACCTAAAATAAGTCATAAAGTTGCCTGGATAAGCATAAAGTATGTGTTCAGAAAATTCTGAAAACAAAAGTTGTAATCCCTTTAGTTCAATTTGTAATAGTGGGAAGCATTTCAAATCTTATTTTTCCTTTTTGTCAATTACCTCTCTCTCTGTCCTTTATCTGCCAATCAACTCTTTCTCTCTCTATATATCTATATCTATATATATATATATATATATATATATATATATATATATATATATATATATATCTATCTAAACACTTTCTTCCTCATTTTTCTCTTTCTTTTTTCTGTTATATGGTTATTTCTAGCTTGAAAAATTCATAGTTAAATACAAAAGTTTCGCAATAGGGATGTAAAATGTTTATGTATGCATAATAGAACAGCTTCCAATACATATTTAGTATTATTTTGTCCAAATTTCCTATAAATTATGTCTGCAAAATGTGGGTTTGCCACTTCTGAAATCTGAAAGTGCATATTGCAAAGTTAACATACCTCACACCCTGCTTAATATCTCCTTCTAATTGGCCTTAGCAAAGATGATAAGATACATTTTCCCATAGTCTCTAGCAGCATGCAAATCAATTATTTAAAAGGTCTGTAAACACTTTCAAAATGAAATACATATTATTTAATTATGTGCAGATAAAAATATTTGCAGCATACTTTCATCTTTGCTTTTTCTGTAATTCTGAAATTATTGATTTAACTGTTTTATTTATTGTTTTTTTCTTTATTTGTACTATTGTTCTGCTAATCTTGCAGTACTTACTATTGTTGCATCAGGAATATATATGTGCACTGGCAAAAAAAGTATTTCACCCAAAAGATTCATTTCCCAACATATGGTTTGGGCGAAGTTTGTTTAAGTCTGCATTCATATCAGCCAAATATTTGGATTCTTATTAGGTACTGTTAATTCCAATGGGAACAGCAAATATATACAACTAATGTTAACAAAAAAATTACATTATAAATGTGTACCATTAAAAGAACATTTCTTTCAATGCTAACAGAACATACAACTCACTGATTGAATTTTAGTCAATGACTAGCTAACAGAGGCACAGAAGTCACACAACTGCACATTCTAGTAGCGCTAGTTAAATTCATTGAAAATGTCTGAATTTCCTCTTGTCGCCCACCGCCTTATGTTCTATAGAGAATGCTCATAAGTGAGCAACACAGACTTTAATTATATTTTATGCATTCCACAAGAGACCTTGAAGAACTGGTAGAACATTTCTAATTTATAGTCAGTGCTAGACAAAGCAATATTTCATGTAACATTTCACACTGAATGTTACTTATGAACCCTTAAAGGACCAGTCAATACTTTAGATTTGCATAATCAACAAATGCAAGATAACAAGACAATGCAATAGCACTTAGTCTGAACTTCAAATGAGTAGTAGATTTTTTTATAACAAATTTCAAAGTTATGTATATTTCCACTCCCCTTGTACCATGTGATAGCAATCAGCCAATCACAAATGCATATATGTATAGTCTGAATTCTTGCACATGCTCAGTAGGATCTGGTGACTCGAAAATTGTAAATATAAAAGACTGTGCACATTTTTTTTTAATGGAAGTAAATTGGAAAGTTGTTTAAAATTACATGCTGAATCTGAATCATGAAAATTTTATTTAAACTGAGTGTCCCTTTAAACAATTGTACAGCCTTATCTTGTTCAAGCATTGATTGATTATTGATGTCAATGGTCATTTGAAGCCAGTTGTCCCCCACTTCTATTTAAATACATGAATAATTTATATCTAACTTTAATGAATACCCTGGTTCCTTAAAATTCTGGTATATCTCTAAATAGTTAGGTAATTAATAATTCTTATTGGTTTGTGTGTATTAGTAAAAAGAATGTTATTCCAGCCAGATATTAATGACAATACATAAAAGGAAAAACTCCAATGGCACAACCTATATTATATTGTGAATAATAAAAATAATAATTAAATAAATATAGAATGTCATAGATGTTGATCTATTATAGATGCAGATGGATGAATTAATGGGTGTGAAAATACACTATCCTGACTTCAATGGCCACATATATCCATATACAGTGTAACAGATATATTTACATCCAGAGCTTATTTAAGCATATCGAAACATATTAGACAAATATTTTGTAGTACGTAGAAAGATCTTGATTAAGACACCAAAATAATAATAATAATAACAATAAGTAACTAGAGTCAAAGTAGTAGAAACAGTGAGTAAACTGCAACAACATTAATAATATAAAAATATAAAAAAATTCTCATGAAATGTCTCTTTGTTGTATAGAAATGAGAAACCCAATCAACTCTTCATAGGTCTAGGGTAAGAAACATAAAGCAGAACAGACAGTAACGGCTTCCTTAGGGAGTTTACTCACACTCCTTTACACTGTATATGGATATATGTGACCATTGAAGTCAGGATAGTGTATTTACACACCCATTAATTCATCCATCTGCGTCTATCATAGATCAACATCTATGACATACTATATTTATTTAATTATTTATTTAATTATTATTTTTATTATTCACAATATAATATAGGTTGCGCCATTGGAGTTTTTCCTTTTATGTATTGTCAAGTGTTTATCCCTACCCTTCCCATCATTTATATTCAATAATTTTTTTTCTATCTAACGTTGGGGTATTAGGGTTCCCTAACATTGAGATAGTAACTCCAAGGCAGCACTTCCACCTATATTTCCTACTAGACTATATCCAGCGCCATCCCTATACACATCTTTCACACACGCACACACACACACATATATATATATATATATATATATATATATACAGTATATATATATAACCCAAAGTTATCTAAAAAGAGCTGAACACTTGGCTTAATTTATTGTACTAACTCAGAATCTAACAATGAAAATACCTCTGAAAGTACAACTAGAAAGGTTAAATATCTAAGCTATAATTTTATTTATCCTGTGGGATTATTGTGTTACATATTTCATAGCTCGGTTTGTTAAAAAGTTATCATAGATATTCAGTGGTGCATGTTTTGTATTGTGTAGATTGGATGTGGGTTGGATTACAAAATATCGAGCCCACACTAACTTGCACTCGTATTACAAGTTGAAAGTAAACACAACCACACAGTGCAAACTAAATTTGTTCTTATGAAGTTAGCACTACTGAAGTCTTCACGTAAAGGGTTAGTTCTAAATAAAATGTTGCCCCAAACACAACATACATACACTAAAATAAAGTGTTACACTCATATATACACTTAAAAATATTCACATAAATATAAATAAAAAAAGTTCTAAGGGTTAAAAGGTATATGGTATATGGCAAAGGTATTTGAATGGAAAGGGCTATAATGTATATATGCATACAAATAAATGTCTAAATATGTATGTATATAGTTATATAGATAGATAGATAAATAGATATATACACACATATATGTATACATGTGCAGTTAATATGTGTCTATATGTATGTATGTATGTATGTATGTATGTATGTATATACATATATATTCACATAAACACAAATATACACATGTATACACATATATACATATGCAGATATACTTTGGAGACCTTTCCAGTCAAATACCTGAAAACATTAAAAAACATTTGTATTCAATTTTCATATTTAATAATCTGTTTTACTGTGCATGTGCTGTAAATATTTTACATTCCAAGGTAAATGCCCCATGTTTTTTTTTTTTTAAATTAGATATTCCCTTTATAAGTCTAAGTGGAGAAGAAGTTATCTCGGTCGAAATATCTGAAGTCCTCAAGTTAGCGCACCCTGGCTTTTGCTCATGTGCAAACATTTTTTTTTTTTTAAATTATATTTTTATTGAGGTTATGTGAATTTTACAACATAGGTAAGATATTATAAAACACAGATAAACAAAAATAGCATAACTCTTCCAGATAGCACATTACAATAGCAAAATATCACTGTAGCTGTTTATGAGTCAGAATTCAAAACCTCTTTTTTTATGTATATTATTTCTATAATTGCTTCCTCCTTGGCTTAACAGGTCACTTTTGGACCCATGGAGACTAATGTAATCTATGCTGAGGAAATTAGCTTCTGGTGTGGTCACTTTTGGACCTTGGTATAGAAAGGGGGGGAGGAGATCAGCAGGCAACAGCTGCTCTGTAAGAAGATATAGCGGGGGGGGATAGGGCTTTAGTAGTTGATAAGGCGTATTGGCTCTGGAAGTTAGCTAATTCTATATCACATATATAAAGAAGTACATTCTGAAATACATTCTGAGAGGGATGTCTTGTTGAACAACACGGTAATATAGAGGCATCAACAAAGTCATATTACAACTTGATTGACAGATATAATAGATATAAGGAATACACAGGGCTAAATAACAAATAATATTACAGTAGCATTCAAATAGTAGTAAACTGCAGAATTCAAAACCTTTTAACTTAAATAATAATTATTATCCAATAGGACCGTTAGATGCAGCTAGAGCTGGACTACATATAGTAAACGCATAGCAAGACTTATACCAGTTATGTGGTTATGCAAAGGGATTCCGTGCAAACTTAATGCAAATCATTATATCATGAATTGGTCTCTAAACTACTTATACTGTTTAAGATCTATACCATGACAGAGTAAGCTTAATATCAGCACATTAGGATACCAATGAGAGCTTATAAAAACGGCAGCAATAATCATTAAGGTTGCATAAGTGCTGAGGAGTATATATATTGCGGGACGGTTGCCCCCCCATATAACATGCTTTCAACTATTGGAGAAGTGATAGTTTGCCACAAATCTCTGATAATATGACTTAGTATAGGGAATCTGATGTATGGCATAAAACAATAACTGTCACAAAAATTACATGAGGTGGTGTAATATGGCTCTTAATCCGGACAGTGTGGGACCATTTCAATATATTGAACCTTATAGAACTATCCAAACCTTAACTTAGACAAATTTGCACCAGAGGTGGATTGGGACAAATTTAGATTGGGAAGGCTGCATATATCTTATATGTATGAACTTAGGTAGGGTTTCAGAGTACATTGAAAATAATAAAAATAAAAATAAATTCTCATCTAGCATACAGCTAGACTCCTCTGGCCAGATCGTTGTCCATACAGCCGTATTGGTATAAATATTATATGACTGCGTAGGACACAGCCGCACAGATTAGGAAATAAGAGGGCAGCAACACAAAAAAAAAGGAAATCTACACATTATGTGTAGAAAAAGTTGCTATGGTTAGCAGTGTCTATGGGTGCATCTAAAATCAGGCATACCAAAGTTTATAGGAGTGATGATGGAGAACTTATCATTTTCTGAACATTAAACATAACATAGTAATCCAAGTTTTATTACCCTGTGCCAAATGTATATCGTATATAAGTTACATACGTTAGCCTATATATATTTCTTTATGTTTTAGCTGCTATCAATGACTAGGTATAAGAGTTCTGTCACATGCTTGGGTAATCAGGGCAAATCTTAATATAGCACAATAAAACCCAGCAACATATGAAAAATGAGAAGTAATCGAATTGAATAGTCCACAGTTCCATTGCATCCTAAAAATTAAAACAGACTATATTCTTAACATAGGGTGTCATCCACGTGGAGATAATCAAGTGCCTGATAGTGGCCATTTAATATTTGTTTCACAGTCAGCCAACTCCTCTCTTCTGTAGTGGAGCAGAATGAGAGGTATAGCAAATGAGGAGGCCCCGTTGGTAAAGTTGAACCAGCAAACATGAGAAAGTTTCTTGGGTGTAAAGTATGGGGGTAGTATGTCACTATTAGGCCCATAGGTTGTGTGGATGAGAGTCTCTATTTTACCTGATAGACGCTGAGAATTACTTCTGCCTTCACTTACAGTAACAGCCTGTGCCGCAATCTTCTCGTCTCTCAAATAATGTAGATCCTGTGTGCTATATCTGATTTTTCCAATACGGGTCTCAGCTGTGAGAGGCTTGTCGAGTAAGTCTGCTGTCATATTGTTGGTTTCAGGTCCGGGTGGAGCAGATGAGCGCGTTGGATTTCTATAGTCGGCAATGGTTTCCTGCTGTCTCTGTGATTTCTCCATGTCTAGCGTGGGATCCGTCTTGGGAGATGTGTAATCTTCACGTACTTCGGCCGTGGCATATGTCAGGACCTCCTTCTGGCAAAACGCCATTACAATTACGGCACTAGGTCCCTGAGTTCTCGCAGCTCTCAGTATATCAGTGAGATCTCCAAAATCGCGGGACATTTTACGGTCTAAGTCCATAAGTAGTTCCCTCATCTGCGCAGCGAAATCCCTCTCCATTGTTAGATAGTAAGAGTAGGATCAGCTTGAAAGATACTGCTCTGTTTGATAGATTCCAGAGATTAGCACCTCTCTCTCCGCTTAGCCCTCAAACAGGGAGAGAGGGGGTAGATGGAAATGTGAGGTAGGCCGCAGCAGCACTTCGCAGCGAGCTGATAAATGTCCTCCAGTGGGTAAAGGAACTATGTAAATAGCTCTGTCAAGGTTAGATGTGACTCGTAGCAAGATAGGAAGAGTTATATTAGTAAAAGCTGTAAATATAGTAGATAAATAACTCTATTTTTGAAGGTAGTAAGGAGAGCCAAATAGATATGCATCTGGTCCTGTCTGCAGCTTAGTCACGCCCCATGTGCAAACATTTTACTTTCAACTTGTAATACGCTCACCAACCCTTGTGCATTAAACGTTTACTACTGGTGGCGTTTGTGCTCAAGCAAAATAAATAACTAGTGCCCCACTTGTAATCTGGCTTGCATTTCATTATTTTACTACAGATAATGACACATGGCCATCATCCACACAATGTTCTTAGTTTGACGACCACATGTTGTAATGGCGATCCCCTGCACTTATCCCCGCATACTAGGTGTCTAAATGTCCTAGCATTGCCAGGAGAATCCAGGAATGCCGGTAATGACACCAGCTAAAGGGAGCTGGATGGAGGAGTTAGTAATTAAACCCCTCAATCTCTGTTCCTTCATGTCCTAGAAATCTCTAGGACCAACCGTTTGAAAGGCAATTATCTCTTTCAAATAATTTGTGTCTTGAGGATTTAAAGTCAAAGCACAGTTTTTAAAAGAAAAGAAAAACACATATGTTTAAATACATTTACACTTATAATATGCCATCAAAAAGGCCTAGATACCCCATGACCCCTTGTTTTACAGCCCATAAGCTAACCTGACGAGATGAAATCAGAATATTGCGTGCGTGTTTATGTATTCCCCCATAGAAGTCAATGGAGCAAAAAAGTGGGGAAAAAAAGCGAACACCCTACTTGCTTGCATACCAGATAACATATTTTTATGTGCACTAACCTGACATGAAAATATGAATATTTCACATTTCAATGTTCTTCACATACAAGAATTTCTTCTATTTTTTCTGAAATAAATATTTCTACATATACTGTATCTGATGTTTTATCTGTACTATATATCTATACCGATATATATATATATATATATTATTTTATATAGGAATAGATATAGGAATAACTATTAAAAAATACTTAGAACATATTCTGTTATGTGCAGAACATTGGAATGTCAAATATTTAAAGTAAAAACATACTTAAAAGCCTGTATTAAAAATGAATATTGCATAAATATGATATTTCATGTTTTCACCTACTTAACTGCAAAGGGCTCAAATGCAAAAAATATGCACATACATATATATAAATATATATGTACATATATACATACTTACACATCTTTAGACCTTTTATTCTTTCAATACCTGAGACCTCATATCTTTGAGCCCTTTTGTATGCAGTATACTTTTTAATTATTTTTATTATATAGTATTATTATGAGTGTAATTATACTTCACAATGTATCTTTGATGTATTCTGTGCAACTTTTTAGTTTCACGAAAGTTACTCAAAGCTCTGGAGTCACAGTAATCATTCTAGCGATTGCACTTAAATGATCATGTTTACTTTCAACTTGTAATAACAGCGGTAAAGTAATGTGGAATGTTTTTAAATGCAAATAGAACACAATGCAATGAAACAATAATAACAGTATGCCTGTCTATCAGTAAAAATGATGCTGCTTCCTAATATCCTTAATAAACCTCTATTGCAGCATTTAAAAGAGTAAAAAAAAATCTAACATAAACATATCATAAAAACACTTTGGCAAAAAACCCAACGCTTTGCAGACTACGGGTGTCTAATTCATTGCGCTGCAGAAAGTACTAAAATATAAAGCCACCGGTGGAGAGATTTTTCCTAAGAATCCCACATATAAACAGAAAAAGAAATAGAGATCATATGTGTATAAAACACAGACAATCTCTGTGCCGGGGTGCTAAGAAAGTTAATATTAGTATCTGGCTTAAATTCTGTTGTCTAGTACACAAAATGATGTGACTAAAATTGATAATATATAAAATGAGGTGTGAAAATTTAAAATTCCATAAAACAAAAGTGAAAATAAAATGAAAATATAAAGAAGATAAAAGCAGAGTATTACAATACAATACAATTCAATTCTTAAACATTGTAAAACACAGAGAAATGGCTGTGAAAGTTGCAGTCAGCATAGATAGTCCATATTGAAAAACAGTTACGTTAATTCATATAGAAGCCCAATATAGCATGAGGCTATGTAAGACTCAATCCAGGGCCCAGAATCCTAGAGAGTGAAAGCAGCCACGATTGCATCCAGGAGTCACTGTATACTTGGAAGACATCCTCACTTGATGATGTCCTCTGGTATTTGTGGTGCAGTGCTATGTACTGCGAATCAGTTCGTCCTCTTTAGCAATCCCCTTATTTTTGGCAGCACTAGCTCACTCTGTACAAAATCACTGCTGTAGTGGCGAGGAATAACAAACTACGGAAGCCCTGAAGGGGCAATAATAGAGCAACGCGTTTCAGTGGATTGCCTTTCTCAAGCTCTCTCCATACAGGTCATCAAATGTGCTTTTTAGAGCATTCTTAAAGGGAAAGTTATTAGTCCAATATTGTGGATCCTATCAGTGTAAGATAAATTAATGAATTGTATAATACTCCATTGAGATATATGATATATGACATGATACATTTTATACAATGTCAGACAATTATTACAAAGTAAAAATGTATCTCAAAACATTCATATTTTTCAAAGATGCCTAGATGGGTTGATGTAGTTATAAATAAAGTATAAAAAAAGTATAAAAAACAAAGTATAAAAACAAATATAGAGGCAAAGGTTGACATAAAAGGGTTTTGAATTTAAAAAAGATTGAATTTATGAACATCTGAAAGAATGAATAGGTGGGAAGATACAATCCTGATTGGGTAAAATTGGGAACACAAAAATTCATATGGGGATATTATAGAAAAAGACTATAAACTCATTACAAATATAATTGTACCCTATCCACGTCAGACTCTAAATTGATTGACAGGGGTATAATGATAGCTGCACACTAGAATAACTTGATGGAATGTCTTTATTTTTATTTTTAATTATTTTTATTATTATTCTAAAAGGAAACATCCTATTTCTAATTCCTGATTTAAGCCTTTTGGGCCATAGTTTTCAGTTTATAGATCCATTTTGTTTCTAGTTTTAAAAGGCTTTTATGTATATTTGTCCCTCTCCAGTTGGGTTTAACCTTTGCAATGTCCATATAGGACAAGCATTTTTCATCTGCATTATTACAATCTCAAAAATGTTTAGGCATAGGGAGATCTTTGTTCCCTTCTTTGTTATGATTTTCTATCAACCATATGTGCTTTCTAATTCTGTCATGTAGGGGTCTTTCTGACTCCCCTATGTACTGTTTCCCACATTTACACTTTAACTTTTTAATGGATTTACAATTTAGGAACGGAAAAAAAACATTTAATATCATTACCTAACAAATCCCTGTTACCCATTGTTTTCTTTTTCAGCTCGGTAGGTGCAAATATGGATTCAGTTCTTCCAACTAAACTGAAAACATTCTGTTTTATGGTGGTTCACATTGGGGCCCTTAGTGAGTTGCAAATAGTGCTATCCATTTAGTGTAAGTGGTTAAATACAAACGTTCCACCACCGCCTGAATCCTCCTGCTGAATAATCCTCCCACTGAACAATCTCTACTCTCAGAGGAAGGGAGATGAGATTAGCACACTAGATTCAGGATCCTCTGGAAGACAGATACACTGGAACCTAACTAAACACCTTGGAGGCTGGGAGATACCCGCTTCTTGCTTGTAGGTGTAAGGCAAATATTAACTAAATCTTAAGGAAGCCTGCTTTTAGCAATGCAAATTCAACACACTTGAGTGCTGACATTCTATATCAACAGTTTAACCAAGTACAGTATAACCAAGTACAAAATTAGCTGTTTCTTCTTGTGATATCAGGCTGAGATTCCACGGCATACAAGGTCCTGGATGCAGCCTATGGACTTCATTTCTTAAATGGTGGTTGGACGAGGTTTGCTGTCATGAACTCCATCTGCCCAGTCTCGCTGTTGAGCATGCAGCATTTACCACCCCCCTGCTCACGTATGATAGCTGTTGTGATCAGGATGATTAAAATCTGCAACACTTTAGGTGGAGGAGAGGTTAAGTAGCAGTAGTCTTTGTACGCTGGTGCTCCAAAGCTTCTCATACAGCTTGATAAATGGAGCCCTATATCACTCCTGATAGTTTCACACATCCAGCTCTCACCACTCCTGGAACAGCACTGACTAAACTATAACATACAGTAAGTCTCTGAAACCGATAGTGAAAGTAAGATTTAAGAGTTCAGTTAAGCCTTGCAGCTGAATGACAAAGGGTTATATATAATTTGTGTGCATTTCTCACTGAAATTTGACCTATAGCAGGGCTTAACGTGAACATTTAAAAATTAAAAACAAAAGTTCAGCACAGGGGTGGAAATGGCTTAGCTGTTAAAGGGTTACACAACTTTTATAGATGGTGGTGTAACTTTTTTATAGGTATCCTGAATACATGACAGAACCAACTTCATATTTTTAAATGCAAATCTATTTTAAATAAACAGTTAATAAAACAGTAATAATCTAAATGAAATGTTAAATTATAGTTTTTAAAATAGATATGGGTGATTTCTTCTTATTGGAGATCTGCTTAGCCATAACATTTATGAGAATCATACTGCTAATAGTATTTTTGAGGGTAAATTTGTGTGTATTAATGCCCCAGTAAAATCCTAAATTCCCTCTATTCAAACATGTTTTTGTATAATCGTATCTGAGTAATTTGCTTCTATTTTGCACAAAATCTTAAAATGTTTAGTCTGTAAGTTACTGTTTATAATATTATTATTATTATTATTTTTTAAGTTTTGTTAAGTTAATGAACAGATTAAAAGGAATTTGGGTAATTGTGCATTTCCAAAAATAACAATCAACCGAAACAGCAAAGGAATACAGGTAAAAAAATCAATTCAAAATGCAATAGTAAATTTATCAATAGCATTCATCAAGCAATACTGGAAAAAATACTGTATAGTCTCAGTGTAAAAAAAAATGAACATGTTAAGGACTGCCAGAAGGAGTAGATAAGTAATTAGCACACTACCCTAATAATGCATTTCAGCAAAAACATGTTTTTGTTTAAATGCCAATTTGCAATTAATGAGTGATCCTTTCTTTAGGAATCAGTTTATAAAAAAATTTTACTAAAGTAAAAATGTATTTAAATAACCTATATTTTAAAATGATGTTAAACCATGATTTCTGTTTTGTTATGATTACCATAGCTAACTGTTATTAATGTATGTCTTCCATGCACTTTCATTTAACATTATATCATACACAGAACAGTATATTTTGCTATGAGGTAACAAAAATATTACTTTCAAATAAAACATAATGGTCAAAATAACAAGTGGAGTGCTATCGTTATCATAAGTCACACAAACAGTATTAGGAGGCTACAATAATTATATACGTCAAAATCCGTAATAATAGTATGGCAGTATATTTTTTCTGAAAACCCAGTGAGTGCAGTCCTATGTTGAAAGATACACATGGAGGATATATATATATATATATATATATATATATATATATATAAATATATATATATATATATATATATATATATATATATATATATATATATATTGTGCATTCTCTTGTGAAAACAAAAGATAAATACAGCTACCTGTAGTTTCAATGGCAAGCACCAAACATAAACTATCTCTTGTGTTACAAATTAATGGTACAGTATTTTGCTTGAGCAGTAATTATATTATCACTAGAAATGTTAACAAAAGTTAAAAGCTTGTGTAAAGTTATTGCAACTGCTTTTACTGGACTTGATAAACCACAACACTGGCCTGTTCCATTTTTTCCTAACTAGTTGAAAATATTATAGAAAGGAACATTTCTTTTGTGCATGGCCTTGATCAGTGTTACCCAAAGGGTAAAGGGGATTTGAATGGAAGCATTTTTGTAATATACATGTATTATGAACTAGAGATAGTGTATTTGTGCTGCTTTTATAAGCAAGCTGTTTCCACTGAGTTTTTTCTCAACAGCTCCAAAAAGGGATTATAATGCAAAGATGAGGAAAAGCAGCGCTCCTCAAAGATTTAGTCAGCCAATAGTATTGAGCTTGGATTCTATTGGCTGATTGGATCAGCCAATAGAATGCAAGCTCAATCCTATTGGCTGATTGCATCAGCCAATAGGATTTTTTCTACCTTAATTCCGATTGGCTGATAGAATTCTATCAGCCAATCGGAATTCAAGGGTCGCCATCTTGGATGACGTCATTTAAAGGAACCTTCATTCTTCAGTTGGACTTCGTTAGAAGAGGATACTCCGCATCGGATGTCTTGAAGATGGACCTGCTCTGCTCCGGATTGATGAAGATAGAAGATGCCGTCTGGATGAAGACTTCTGCCCGTCTGTAGGACCACTTCTGCCTGGCTTCGTGGAGGACTTCCGCCCGGCTGGGTGAAGATGTCTCAAGGTAAGGTGATCTTCAAGGGGTTAGTGTTAGGTTTTATTAAGGGGGGATTGGGTGGGTTTTAGAGTAGGGTTGGGTGTGTGCGTGGTGGGTTTTAATGTTGGGGGGGTATTGTATTTTTTTTTACAGGTAAAAGAGCTGATTACTTTGGGGCAATGCCCCGCAAAATGCCCTTTTTAAGGGCTATTTGTAATTTAGTATAGGGTAGGGAATTTTTTTATTTTGGGGGGCTTTTTTATTTTCTTTGGGGAATTAGATTAGGTGTAATTAGTTTAAAAAACTTGTAATTATTTTATTATTTTCTGTAATTTAGTGGTTTTTTTTTAATACTTTAGATAATTGTTTTAAATTGTATTTAATTGTATTTAGTTTAGTTAATTAATTTAATTATAGTGTAGTGTTAGGTGTAATTGTAACTTAGTTTAGGATTTATTTTACAGGTAAATTTGTCTTTATTTTAAATAGGTAGCTATTAAATAGTTAATAATTATTTTATAACTATTGTACCTAGTTAAAATAAATACAAAGTTGCCTGTAAAATAAAAATGAACCCTAAGCTAGCTACAATGTAACTATTAGTTATATTGTAGCTAGCTTAGGATTTATTTTATAAGTAAGTATTTAGTTTTAAATAGGAATAATTTATTTAATTGTAGTAATTTTAATTAGATTTATTTAAATTATATTTAAGTTGGGGGGGTTAGGTTTAGGGGTTAATACATTGTTAGACTTAGGTTTAGGGGTTAATACATTGAATATAGTGGCGGCGACATTGTGGGCGGCAGATTAGGGGTTAATAATTGTAGTTAGGTTGCGGCGACATTGGGGCGGCAGATTAGGGGTTAATAAATATAATGTAGGTGTCGGCGATGTTGGGGGCAGCAGATTAGGGGTTCATAAGTATAATGTATGTGGCGGCAGTGTCCGGAGCAGCAGATTAGGGGTTAATAAGATTATGCAGGTGTCAGCGATGTCTGGGGTGGCAGATTAGGTGTTAATAAGTGTAAGATTATGAGTGTTTAGACTCGGGGTTCATGTTAGGGTGTTAGGTGTAGACATAAATGTATTTCCCCATAGGAATCAATGGGGCTGCGTTAGGAGCTGAACACTGCTTTTTTGCAGGTATTTTTCAGTCGGCTCTGCCCCATTGATTCCTATGGGGAAATCATGCACGAGCACCAGCTCACCGCTACCGTAAGCAGATCTGGTATTACAGTGAGATGTGGAGCAAAATTTTGCTCTCCGCTCACTTTTCTGCGGGTAGCGCCGGGTTTCTAAAAACCCATAATACCAGCGTTGTCTGTAGGTGAGCAGTGAGCATAAACTGCTCGTTAGCACCGCAAGCCTTACCGACAAAAACTCGTAATCTAGTCGTATATGTTTTTACATATTTTTTATTTTATTATGATTTTATATTAAATTGTGATTTTTAGAAAAATTTCAATGATATGATAGACACCCCACTAATAATACATCTGTGTATATTTAAATTTTGACCGGAATATCCCTTTAATCAGTAGATGGGTGAATATCTGGCCTGTTAAGGGTCCTGAGAACTGGGTTTGGGAAATACTAGTCTAGATTCATTATCACTCTATTCATACCCATTTTATATCATTTTGCTGTTGCTTGGTATCATTTTGCTGTTGCTTGGTTCTGAACTTTAAATGTTTAAATATATTATTTGGTCTGTTATATTTAATATTGCATAGCATATACAAACCATTAGTAACATGACAATACCTAACTATATCATAATTACAGCTCTACAAAAAAAGTTTTCATTGTTCAAAATGTGACTACTTTGTAATAACATTTTGGCAAATATGATCACATTCTTTGTGCTTAAAGAGACAGTGTACTGTAAAATTGATTTCATTTTAATGTATTTTCAATGGCTTGTTATACCAGTAGTATAATATGAAATGTATGATATATTGTTCCTTTATAGGTATTTTTATATATTAATTAGCTGGCTTTGTTCTTTGGCACCACAATCCAGTAGAATGGGCTGGGCCTGCAGAGAAATCAGATGTCCTAATTTTATGACTTTCTATACAAACACACGCATGCTTCCTTATCTCTTATCTCTGTATACCAAAGCCCAATGCTAAGAGAGAACAATTGAAAATGAACCTGTTATTACTCATTGGGAATGTAAAGACTTCAGAAGTCTATCGGCTAGATTTGGAGTTTGGCGGTAGATGGGGTGCGTTAGCTACGTGTGGTTTATGTCTAACGCACGGCATTGTTTAACGCCGGTATTTAGAGTTCCAAAAAAACCTTCTAACGATACTCCTAACGCGTGTATTTCACACGCGGAATCCTGCCCGCGTTAGACAGTCTCCCATAGAGATCAATGGAAATGCAAACAAACACGCTTTTTTCATCTAGCACTCAATCTTGCGAGAAATACGCACAGCTCGGTCATATGACGCATACCACATCATGCACAACAATAACACGCCGCAAATGTCACAACAACAATCACTAAACAAAGCACATAAGCATTACACATTCAGAAGCGGGGGGAATTTAATTTAAATAAAATACAGGGAATACGCATATACTTTAAGATGCGGAAATACGGAAAATAACAAGGAAAAAAAAAAAAAAAACATACACTAGCAAAATACTTGCATTCAATATTACTATATATTAGGACAAACATACATATACAACACTTCACTAATACCACACCATCGCAAATTAACATTTAAACATAATACTATTGGACAATGTTATAGAAAACGAGCACTATGACATCATCGCATTCTACTCATTCCACAAATACTAACTCCAAATGAGCATGCGCAAATTCACACACCTAATACACATTGCACAAATAACAAGTAAGAATAAAGCACACCTGAACACAATTTACAACGCAAACCGGTACATCATTAAACATTTACACAGGGTATATAAGCACCACACAAGAATGGCTTCTCTCACTGTGTTGCTGGTGGGTTTTTGGAGATTGGAGCTTAGAGATTTTGTGCATTATTGTGAGTCAGTTAGTGGTAGTGGGAGTTAGAGAGTTAGTGGTAGTGTGAGTTAGAGAGTTAGTGGTAGTGGGAGTTAGAGAGTTAGTGGTAGTATGAGTTAGAGAGTTAGTGGTAGTGGGAGTTAGAGAGTTAGTGGTAGTGGGAGTTAGAGAGTTAGTGGTAGTGTGAGTTAGAGAGTTAGTGCTAGTGTGAGTTAGAGAGTTTACTGGTAGTGTGAGTTAGAGAGTTAGTGCTAGTGTGAGTTAGTGAACGACAGTTGGTTTGGGTGAGTGTGCGAGTGCTTTTTCTGTACACTTAACACATTTACACGCAAACACATTCAATACATACATACACTTATCAATAACACTACATACACTCCATACCCCATACCCTCTCATACTACACTCCATACCCCATTCCCTGTACTCCCATTCTCTTTCATCCCATTTACTCTTATCCCATACCCCATCCCCATCCCATCCCCATCCCCTAGTTACATTTAGTTTACATATCCTCCTTTTAGTCTTCTTCTTCATTTTGTTCATTTAAATACTCCTTACCCTCTTTTATTTATATCCCTTTCACACTTTCAGCACTTATTTTGGTCTTTTTAGTTCTTTATTTTGACCCCCTTTCATTTGATCACACTCACTTTGTGTTTGCTTAGTTGGGGTTTAGTTTAGGGAAGAAATGGAGGGCAGGCAGGGGAGAGGTAGAGGGGGGAGGAGAGGGAGGGGGAGAGGAAAAGGACAGGAAGGGGGGCAGGAAGGGGGGCAGGAAGCGGGGGTGGAAGCGGTGGGTGGACCCAGCCACTTGGTTCAAGATGAACAAGTGGCTGGGCCCAGTGGCGGACAGAGTAGGGCTTCACAGTCCGGGAAACAGAGGGCATCATCACAGGGGAAGGCCAAGGCGACTAGGGAGGCGAGGTTTTCGATGGAGGAGAAGGAGGCCCTCGTAGAAGCCTATATGGCCAGGTATAGGAGGCTGCAGCATCAGAAGACCACCCCGACTGAGAAGAGGAAGCTCTGGCATGAGATAAGGAATGCAGTCAATGCAGTGGGTGGCCGGAACAGAGATATGGACTCTATTAAACATCGCTACCGGGACTGCAAGATGGATCTTAAGAAAAAGTTAAGCCGGGAGGCCCGACATGCCGCAGGAACCAGTGGCGGCCCTGCACTGGAAATCGATTACTGCCGATGGGAGGAAATGTTGCATCCCAGCATCTCCGAGGTGGATATAGTCGTATCGGAGGAATTGATACCGGGAACCTGCCATTCTCATCTGACGTTAAGCTCATTTAAGAATAAATTAACATACGAATGTATTTCAAGGGACACTATACGCAAACCTTTCCTTTCATGATTAAGGTAGAGAATACAATTTTAAACAACATTCCAATTTACTTATATTACCTAATTTGATTCATTCTTTAGATATACTTTAATGAAGAAATAGCCATGCACACGGTGAACCAATCACAGGAGGCAGCTATATTCAGCTACCAATCAGCAGCTTCTAAGCATATCAATATGCTTTTCAGCAAAGAATATCCAGAGAATGAAGCTAATTAGATAAGAAAAGTAAATTAGAAAGTTGATTATAATTGTATGCTTCTAAATCATGAAAGATAAAACATTGGGTTTCATGTCCCTTTAAGGATCAGATTAATGCTATTACGTTGTTTACACGCATTCACAATGACTTTGCGGTTACATCAGTATCTAGGCTATAGGTTAGGTGTGCATTTAAACAGACTGAAAACAAACGCTAAAACATTAAGATTGACCATTATATTGTGATATTGAGATATCACAAACACGGTTTAGAAAATGCGGAAATCGTATTGATTGTTAGATTTCAAATTGGATTAATGAGGCTGCATTTGTAATTGTATTGTAAGCTAAGTAATTTAAAGCTTTATTTGGAAATATGCTAATATATACATGTATTTCTTTTTCTAATATACAGAGTCTGGGGAGGAGGCAGCACAGCAAATAAAGGTTCCTCCTTTTCCCCGGGATGAGAGTGGTGGGGATGAATCTCCACCTCAGAGGGAAGAGGCCCCCCTTGACGAAGAGGCCCCCCTTGACAAAGAGGCCCCCCTTGATGACGAGGCCCCGGAAGCAGAGGAAGAGGCCGCGGAAGCAGAGGCCCCTCAAGGACCAGCAGGCCGCCGTGCACCAGCAGGCCGCCGTGCATGGGCACCCCGCCGTGCACAACAAGAGGAAATAGCGGAGGTGCGGGTTCTACTAGACTACATTGACCAGATGCGTAACTCCCGGATACAAAATATAGAAGGCAGAACTAGAATTATTGAAGGACAAAACAAAATCATTGAAGGCCAAACCCAAATCATACACCTCCTTACTCGAATAGAAGAAGGCCAAAACAGAACCTTTAGACTCCAACAAGAGATGTTTAATTTCTTCCGGGAGGCGCATGCTCGTCTGCCTCCTGCTGGTCTGCCTCCTGGTCCGCCATCTGCTGGTCTGCCTCCTGCTCCTGGGCCTCCTGCTCCTGGGCCTTCTGCTCCTGGGCCGCCATCTGCTGGGCCTCCTGCTCCTGGGCCGCCATCTGCTGGGCCTCCTGCTCCTGGGCCGCCATCTGCTGGGCCTCCTGCTCCTGGGCCGCCATCTGCTGGGCCTCCTGCTCCTGGGCCGCCATCTGCTGGGCCTCCTGCTCCTGGGCCGCCATCTGCTGGGCCTCCTGCTCCTGGGCCTCCTGCTGCTGGGCCTCCTGCTGCTGGGCCTCCTGCTGCCGGGCCATCTTCTCCTGCCGGGCCATCTTCTCCTGCCGGGCCATCTTCTCCTGCCGGCCCATCTCCTCCTGCCGGCCCATCTCCTCCTCCTCACCTTGGTCGTCCCAGTACTCTTCCTTCCACTCTTCCCACAACATCTCCGATGAGAACTCGTCGGAGTCGGCAGTTGACCCTCCCAGAGCCTCAGCCCCGTGGGAAGAGGGGAAGGAAGAGGAAGTAAGTATTTGTTTTCATGTTTAATGTTTTTTTATTTAATGTGTAATGGATAGGTATGTGATGATGTGGTTTTCATACACTTGTGGACCACACTCTGTATATAATCTACTTCTATGGGACCGGGTCCATGGAGGCAGATTGTTTGCAGAGTGTGGGTTATAAGTGTGTGAAAACCACATCACATACCTATCCTTGTTCATGATATTGATTGGTTTCTGTGATGTGATGTCCAAACTGTTTCCCGAATCGCAAACAAAATTACCATTACAATTATCCATGATGGCATATTACTGTTTGAATGCCAATAACACAGCTTAAAGGGACAGTCAGAATTATTTATTACAAAGAAAACACTGTATTACGCATTATCAAGTTGGAAACAACAAAACATGGAGAAATATGTGTGACTTATGTGCTTACCCTTGTATCTATGCCTATGAAAAATGACCACTTATTTGTTGTTCTGACATAACAACATTTTAGACATCAATGATCAATACATGGTAAATATGCTGTATGAGCTCAAGGTTTTAGATATACAAATGCTATCCAAATGCCCTCTAGTGGTCAAATTGCATAATGATTACATGCACTCTTCAAGCTCTAAGAAATGAGCACACAAACCTCATAGGTTTAGCTAGCAAATTAAAATAAACACAGACAAATGATTAATTGGTGAGAAACCTTTGATATCATTGATATTACAAAATTGACTTTTTTAATAATGCAAAACATTATTTGTTTTCTAAACTGTCCCTTTAACAAAATTACACATGCTAACATATAATTTTTGCAGATTGTTGGTATATCTACATGTACTTGTTCAAACAATAAATATTGAAAACAGATTTATATTGACGTGTTAAATAAAGTCTGTTTTCTTAAAGAGACATTATTGTGTTATTTTTTTTTTAGAAAGACATTTGTTTTAACAATGAATATGGTTTAAAGTACTTTTAGGAGTGGGGGGGAAAAATATGCTAACAATAATATATTTGGAGATTAACCAATGTGGAACTCATACATTATACAAAAATCAACATTTGCATTAAAGGGACAGTATACTATATTTTTAACAAAACTGCATGTAATAGACACTACTAGAAACAACAAGATTAACATATACTGATATCAAAATCAATATTAAAAAGCTTTAAACACTTTCTAAGAAAATCGGGTTATCTCTATTGAAAATATAGATGAACCCCCATTACAACCGTAAAACAAGACAATACCCCATCATTAACATATGAAAAGACCCTTTACACAAACAGGAGAAAGCTGGAGATGGTACTCACATGAAACTTTGAGGCTTGGCGAGGAGTCTGAAAATTACTTACATTTTATTTGAACAGAAGCAAAATGAGACGTGTATTTGGTAAACAATGGACTATATAACTAGAGACAAAATAAAATATTTTGGTTTTTAATGTGAGTGTCTAATGAACCTTTAATAAAATATACGACAAAATTACATTTAGAAGAAGTCGGCATCATATATTTAGCATATGATAAAGATAAATGCATATTGATTACTTTATTCGAACACAATAGCACATATTTATGAATTAGATATCTTTAACATTAAACACAACAGTCATTTTTCATAACAAGGAACATATTGTTGACAAACATATTAAACAACATGGACTATAGAGATTTGCACTTGCCTCGAAATATCTTATGCATGAAAACATTTTGCTTTCGTTCGTTTATTAAACCAGACATCCAGCAAAAGAGAATGTGGTGGTCTTTATCAGCTATGGGTCAACAATGTAACATGATGCAAACAATCCATATTCGCCATGTTTTTAAACTTGTCTTCTCATTCACAAACGTGTTTAACGTGCACAAACAAATATTGCGGGACTACGTAATACAATCAGACTTTTTTTAAATTTGCATGTGACGTCTTAATTAACATGGCGCTTCCTTGATCACGTAAGAATGCAATCCAATAAAAGGCGCATTCTTGATCACGTAAGAACGCAAACCAAAAAAAGGCGCATCCTTGATCGCGTAAAAACGCCATCCAATAAAAGGTGCATCCTTGATCGCGTAAAAACGTCAGTCAATACAAGGAATCATTGGACAGCCTGGCAGGTGACGTCTTAAGCAAAATGGCGCATCCGAGATCGCTGAAAAACTGCAGCCAATACAAGGACTCAGTTGACAGCTTGGCATATCAATAAGAAACGTATTTATATTTTAGTAACTAGTATGTGTCTAGATTGCTATCTAGAAATGTCACGAAATCATGAATCATCTTTTCGGACTTGACTGTCCCTTTAACTATAGCTATGGTGTATATCTTTAAAATTTAAAAGATACACATGAGAAATACATATGCCATTGATGTTTTAAGATATGTTTAGATTGTTTTGGAATAACAATAATGACACATGTATTGATCAAACGTGTCATTTATTCAAGTTGAAATATGGTCAGCCTACCTATAGCCATATGGGAGGAGAAGTATTTTTTTCAAATATTTGGAAAAACATATTCCTCATCTAAAATATGCACATTACACACAGAGATTGATTTGGTTAAACTTTTACAATAAGATAGAATTGAAAATGAAATACATGTGCTGTCAACATTACAATAAGATTGTTTATTAATAAGATTATATGTCCTTGTTCATGTAAAAAGGACAAAAACGCTTTAGAAATGGAAATCCATTCATTAACAATTGTGCTCACCATCACTTAAAGGGACATGATTTTTTATTTTTAAAAAGAGGATACACAGAGACAATACTATTTCAATAAAATGAACACTTTACAGGGATTATATCATTGTATCAATCCTCAGATCATTTGTTAAAGGTGCATCAATTCATGCAGAATTTATAAATACACACATGGATGAGAAATTTGAAATATACATATATATACACAAATAACAATCTATATATACATGTATAAAATAATTACTATACTAATCATAATCATGCAATGATAAAGCTTTTAGAAAAATATATAAAGACAAATAATAAAATTACATTGGAAATGTTAATCTTAAAGTCATTTACAATTGTATTACATATATGATTCAGGAAACACCATTATTTTTGGTAGGTCCCTTTAAGGATCAACCAGATAAACTAGAGATTTCAATCAATGACATGAATAAGGAGGACAAAGAATCGTGCAATGACATGTCTTTTATTAGTATATCAGAAAACATCAACAACGTTTATAAATAATCTGGTAAAGATCAGGAAAATTTGAGCCATATGACAAGGTAACAGAGTCCATCACAGTCCATGAAGAGAGTTGCCAAGGGCCAGAATAGCCCCATTGGAGACATATGACAAGGTAACAGAGTGCATCACAGTCCATGAAGAGAGTTGCCAAGGGCCAGCATAGCCCCATTGGAGACATATGACAAGGTATCAGAGTGCATCACAGTCCATGAAGAGAGTTGCCAAGGGCCAGCATAGCCCCATTGGAAACATATGACAAGGTAACAGAGTGCATCACAGTCCATGAAGAGAGTTGCCAAGGGCCAGCATAGCCCCATTGGAAACATATGACAAGGTAACAGAGTGCATCACAGTCCATGAAGAGAGTTACCAAGGGCCAGCATAGCCCCATTGGAGACATATGACAAGGTAACAGAGTGCATCACAGTCCATGAAGAGAGTTGCCAAGGGCCAGCATAGCCCCATTGGAGCCATATGACAAGGTAACAGAGTGCATCATAGTCCATGAAGAGAGTTGCCAAGGGCCAGCATAGCCCCATTGGAGCCATATGACAAGGTAACAGAGTGCATCACAGTCCATGAAGAGAGTTGCCAAGGGCCAGCATAGCCCCATTGGAGACATATGACAAGGTAACAGAGTGCATCACAGTCCATGAAGGGAGTTGCCAAGGGCCAGCATAGCCCCATTGGAGCCATATGACAAGGTAACAGAGTGCATCACAGTCCATGAAGAGAGTTGCCATTGGCCAGCATAGCCCCATTGGAGCCATATGACAAGGTAACAGAGTGCATCACAGTCCATGAAGAGAGTTGCCAAGGGCCAGCATAGCCCCATTGGAGCCATATGACAAGGTAACAGAGTGCATAACAGTCCATGTAGAGAGTTGCCAAGGGCCAGCATAGCCCCATTGGAGCCATATGACAAGGTAACAGAGTGCATCACAGTCCATGAAGAGAGTTGCCAAGGGCCAGCATAGCCCCATTGGAGACATATGACAAGGTAACAGAGTGCATCACAGTCCATGAAGAGAGTTGCCAAGGGCCAGCATAGCCCCATTGGAGACATATGACAAGGTATCAGAGTGCATCACAGTCAATGAAGAGCGTTGCCAAGGGCCAGCATAGCCCCATTGGAAACATATGACAAGGTAACAGAGTGCATCACAGTCCATGAAGCGAGTTGCCAAGGGCCAGCATAGCCCCATTGGAGCCATATGACAAGGTAACAGAGTGCATCACAGTCCATGAAGAGAGTTGCCAAGGGCCAGCATAGCCCCATTGGAGCCATATGACAAGGTAACAGAGTGCATAACAGTCCATGTAGAGAGTTGCCAAGGGCCAGCATAGCCCCATTGGAGCCATATGACAAGGTAACAGAGTGCATCACAGTCCATGAAGAGAGTTGCCAAGGGCCAGCATAGCCCCATTGGAGACATATGACAAGGTAACAGAGTGCATCACAGTCCATGAAGAGAGTTGCCAAGGGCCAGCATAGCCCCATTGGAGACATATGACAAGGTATCAGAGTGCATCACAGTCAATGAAGAGCGTTGCCAAGGGCCAGCATAGCCCCATTGGAAACATATGACAAGGTAACAGAGTGCATCACAGTCCATGAAGCGAGTTGCCAAGGGCCAGCATAGCCCCATTGGAAACATATGACAAGGTAACAGAGTGCATCACAGTCCATGAAGAGAGTTGCCAAGGGCCAGCATAGCCCCATTGGAGACATATGACAAGGTAACAGAGTGCATCACAGTCCATGAAGAGATTTGCCATGGGCCAGCATAGCCCCATTGGAGCCATGTGACAAGGTAACAGAGTGCATCACAGTCCATGAAGAGAGTTGCCAAGGGCCAGCATAGCCCCATTGGAGCCATATGACAAGGTAACAGAGTGCATCACAGTCCATGAAGAGAGTTGCCAAGGGCCAGCATAGCCCCATTGGAGACATATGACAAGGTAACAGAGTGCATCACAGTCCATGAAGAGAGTTGCCAAGGGCCAGCATAGCCCCATTGGAGCCATATGACAAGGTAACAGAGTGCATCACAGTCCATGAAGAGAGTTGCCAAGGGCCAGCATATCCCCATTGGAGCCATATGACAAGGTAACAGAGTGCATCACAGTCCATGAAGAGAGTTGCCAAGGGCCAGCATAGCCCCATTGGAGACATATGACAAGGTAACAGAGTGCATCACAGTCCATGAAGAGAGTTGCCAAGGGCCAGCATAGCCCCATTGGAGACATATGACAAGGTAACAGAGTGCATCACAGTCCATGAAGAGAGTTGCCAAGGGCCAGCATAGCCCCATTGGAGCCATATGACAAGGTAACAGAGTGCATCACAGTCCATGAAGAGAGTTGCCAAGGGCCAGCATAGCCCCATTGGAGACATATGACAAGGTATCAGAGTGCATCACAGTCCATGAAGAGAGTTGCCAAGGGCCAGCATAGCCCCATTGTAAACATATGACAAGGTCACAGAGTGCATCACAGTCCATGAAGAGAGTTGCCAAGGGCCAGCATAGCCCCATTGGAAACATATGACAAGGTAACAGAGTGCATCACAGTCCATGAAGAGAGTTACCAAGGGCCAGCATAGCCCCATTGGAGACATATGACAAGGTAACAGAGTGCATCACAGTCCATGAAGAGAGTTGCCAAGGGCCAGCATAGCCCCATTGGAGCCATATGACAAGGTAACAGAGTGCATCATAGTCCATGAAGAGAGTTGCCAAGGGCCAGCATAGCCCCATTGGAGCCATATGACAAGGTAACAGAGTGCATCACAGTCCATGAAGAGAGTTGCCAAGGGCCAGCATAGCCCCATTGGAGACATATGACAAGGTAACAGAGTGCATCACAGTCCATGAAGGGAGTTGCCAAGGGCCAGCATAGCCCCATTGGAGCCATATGACAAGGTAACAGAGTGCATCACAGTCCATGAAGAGAGTTGCCATTGGCCAGCATAGCCCCATTGGAGCCATATGACAAGGTAACAGAGTGCATCACAGTCCACGAAGAGAGTTGCCAAGGGCCAGCATAGCCCCATTGGAGCCATATGACAAGGTAACAGAGTGCATCACAGTCCATGAAGAGAGTTGCCAAGGGCCAGCATAGCCCCATTGGAGCCATATGACAAGGTAACAGAGTGCATCACAGTCCATGAAGAGAGTTGCCAAGGGCCAGCATAGCCCCATTGGAGCCATATGACAAGGTAACAGAGTGCATAACAGTCCATGTAGAGAGTTGCCAAGGGCCAGCATAGCCCCATTGGAGCCATATGACAAGGTAACAGAGTGCATCACAGTCCATGAAGAGAGTTGCCAAGGGCCAGCATAGCCCCATTGGAGACATATGACAAGGTAACAGAGTGCATCACAGTCCATGAAGAGAGTTGCCAAGGGCCAGCATAGCCCCATTGGAGCCATATGACAAGGTAACAGAGTGCATCACAGTCAATGAAGAGAGTTGCCAAGGGCCAGCATAGCCCCATTGGAAACATATGACAAGGTATCAGAGTGCATCACAGTCAATGAAGAGAGTTGCCAAGGGCCAGCATAGCCCCATTGGAAACATATGACAAGGTAACAGAGTGCATCACAGTCCATGAAGAGAGTTGCCAAGGGCCAGCATAGCCCCATTGGAGACATATGACAAGGTAACAGAGTGCATCACAGTCCATGAAGAGAGTTGCCAAGGGTCAGCATAGCCCCATTGGAGCCATGTGACAAGGTAACAGAGTGCATCACAGTCCATGAAGAGAGTTGGCAAGGGCCAGCATAGCCCCATTGGAGCCATATGACAAGGTAACAGAGTGCATCACAGTCCATGAAGAGAGTTGCCAAGGGCCAGCATAGCCCCATTGGAGACATATGACAAGGTAACAGAGTGCATCACAGTCCATGAAGAGAGTTGCCAAGGGCCAGCATAGCCCCATTGGAGCCATATGACAAGGTAACAGAGTGCATCACAGTCCATGAAGAGAGTTGCCAAGGGCCAGCATATCCCCATTGGAGCCATATGACAAGGTAACAGAGTGCATCACAGTCCATGAAGATAGTTGCCAAGGGCCAGCATAGCCCCATTGGAGCCATATGACAAGGTAACAGAGTGCATCAGTCCATGAAGAGAGTTGCCAAGGGCCAGCATAGCCCCATTGGATCCATATGACAAGGTAACAGAGTGCATCACAGTCCATGAAGAGAGTTGCCAAGGGCCAGCATAGCCCCATTGGAGACATATGACAAGGTAACAGAGTGCATCACAGTCCATGAAGAGAGTTGCCAAGGGCCAGCATAGCCCCATTGGAGCCATATGACAAGGTAACAGAGTGCATCACAGTCCATGAAGAGAGTTGCCAAGGGCCAGCATAGCCCCATTGGAGACATATGACAAGGTAACAGAGTGCATCACAGTCCATGAAGAGAGTTGCCAAGGGCCAGCATAGCCCCATTTGAGACATATGACAAGGTAACAGAGTGCATCACAGTCCATGAAGAGAGTTGCCAAGGGCCAGCATAGCCCCATTGGAGACATATGACAAGGTAACAGAGTGCATCACAGTCCATGAAGAGAGTTGCCAAGGGCCAGCATAGCCCCATTGGAGACATATGACAAGGTAACAGAGTGCATCACAGTCCATGAAGAGAGTTGCCAAGGGCCAGCATAGCCCCATTGGAGACATATGACAAGGTAACAGAGTGCATCACAGTCCATGAAGAGAGTTGCCAAGGGCCAGCATAGCCCCATTGGAGACATATGACAAGGTAACAGAGTGCATCACAGTCCATGAAGAGAGTTGCCAAGGGCCAGCATAGCCCCATTGGA